>NC_025998.2:88881997-89084806 GCF_000442705.2 Elaeis guineensis
GATCCAAGGGAACCAAACTAATAGGGCTCACCACGTGGCCCACGATTACACAGGCGATTAAGAACCACCTAGTGGATGGCCATTACCGCTCAGCCCACTATTCCACTATTTCGGTCGTTAAGATCCTGAGATTAAGCAGTTGAGATTCTCTTATAGTGAACCCTCTCAACGGACTCCAACAAGCCTCATGCATAAAGAAGATTGCCTAAGGGACCTCCAAGTACTTCATCTGATACCTGGTCTACAACTCTCTCTCTCTCTCTCTCTATCTCTATCTATCTATCTAAAACCTTTCCTGTTTCTATCAAGATCTAGTCTAACTTAGTATCCAAAGATCCCCCACCTATCATGGACAGAGCCTTAGAACTCATCACCAGGGATGTTGGCATGGTGTGGCATCGTACGGTAAAGGATTTGGCATAGGCCAAAATTTGCAATGCTTCTTGATACTTTAGAATCTAAAGATGGAGTTTGAATGGATACCTGGGTAGGATATTAAGGGAAGCAATAGTTAGCCAAGGTATGAAATGACTATGGCATGACATCAGGAAGCTTTGAGAAGTATGATATTCACGTGGTGGCAAACCACCAAGACATATATGGATATTCGAGAAGTCCTCTTGGTTGACGAGGGGCACAAAGCTTTGCTGCATCTTTTCAACTCCCCCAAATCCATAATACATGGGTCCACCATCGACGATTGTGAGACAAAGCGGTGCCATGTGTGGATGGTCTTGCATGAAGGTGTTTGGGGCAATACTATCTGAATTAGCTAGCTACATTGCATAAGGATGAGCTGGCAAGTCTCATGAGCATTCTAGGTGATGTCTCATGAGAATCCATGAGAGTCGATCGATCGTAGAGTACAAGCATGGCTATAGAATATAGGTCGGATTGCATGCCTTAGAGCTAGGCCAAGGATTAAGGACATTCCAAGATGATCATGCCAAGGAGAGGATATTTGAATGCAAGGATCAACCGATCGAATATATCTAGTTGATGGGCAGACTTGAATGCCAATATCATGGATGCACAATATGCGAGCAGGCCATGGACATAGAAGTTAGGAAGTATGTTGTGGACCTTCAGGACCATAGCAATGCATGGTGTTGTGAATCTGTACCTTATCCTCGGCTGCCACATCCTCGTTGATAAGTACCATAAATATGTTAATAAAAATATCAATTGTAAATTAATGTATTTTTATTCCTTAAGAATTGATGCTTTTATTTATCTTTTGTAGGAAAGATGATCGCCAATGTAAAGAGCCCTATTTCTGTTAAAAGAACTCAAAGTGGAGTAAATTGGACTCAAAACGGATCCCGAATGGAGACCCAAAGATGGCTCAAATTCAAACCAAATTGGCTCAAAATCAACCTAAATTGACCCATGAACCAAGCCCAAACCAGCCCAAAATAGTGCTCAGTGTGCCGTGGACGATTGGCTAGTCCACACGTGGTCCATAGGAATAGGCATCGGTCTTTACGCGTATACAAGGGCGGTGGCCTTCTGTTGCACCATCAAATGGCTAAGAAGGCTTCAGAACATCTGATCAATGGCTGAGAGCATTCTTACTATGTCAAGCGGTGGTGGCCTACTTTTTTTTTGCGATCGGACAACGAAAAATGATCTTAGGCATGATCAGACGGTCCTGGAGTTGCTGTTGGGAGAATTAAAACAAAGAGTGATTTGCACCATCCGACGGTCCAAATCGAGACTCAGGCGAGATCTGATAGCCCATATTGATTCTTGACTTGATTTGGGATTGTTTGTAGCGGATCTGGATAGTTGGATGCTGATCGGATGGCTAGAAGACTTTTATGTGATCCCAACACAATATGGACGCGTTTTGGATGCTGTTTTCATAGGAAATATCCTTATTTAAGGGGAAGGCTATGAACACAGAAAAAGGATGCATACCTTTTATTTTCTTTTATTCTAGAGTTTTAGTAAGGGTTTTGAGAGAGAAAAAGAGGATGGCAGTCAAGAGTCTTCTTCTTTGTCTTTCTTCTATGAAGATGATGCTTGCAAACATCATGCATGGCTAAACTTTGAGTCTCCAGGAGAATAGATGAGGTTTTTTCTTTTAATATTTATATTTTAGTTTTTTTGTTATGTAATTAAATTTTGATTGTAATGATCCTTTTTTATGAATAAAATCTCTCTTTCATTACTTCAAGTATTGTGTTCTTGTTTAGACTATAATTTAGATCTTTTAATAGCTCATAGCTATGTAGAGATGAGTCGTGATCTAAAGATACGATTCATGCTCAGCGAAATAGATTATGATCGAAATCTGATTATAGAATATTTATTTTTATGATTTGATACTTAAAATAATCTATGACTACATAGAGGTAGATCAAGGTACTATGATCTTACTCAGCAAGATAGATTATGATTGGAGATCAATCATAATTTTAATAATTACATAATAAAAAAATAATTATATTATTTATTAAAAAATTGAATCAAAATCTTGGGACGCCTTTTATTTGCTTGATTATAATTTTCGTTTATTTTGAACTTTTATTTCCTTTCAACCATATTCCCACTCTTGCTTATTTTTTAGTATTTACAATCTAATTAAAATTTTTAAAAATTAATTAAAAATAAAAATAATTTCCCATGATCTCTATGGATACGATCTTTCTATCTATATAGTAATAAGTTAGATTTATTTTTGACTGCCTACGAAAGCGATCACTCACCTCCAATCGAGCTATGGGAGATTGATATTTACCAGATTATGGATATATGGTAGATATGAAGATAGCCAGACATGATCTATTGGATTGGTAGTAGTTTCTACTCCTCAGCCCAATTCTGGTTCACCTCATCCTTGGACGATCTACCATAGCTCGCATATTGCCGACCAATCTTAGACAACTAAAGGTCAACACCTACTTCGCCGACTCCACAACCTCCCTAGATGTTCAATTATAGCTTGTCTTGGTCGAGCTAAGCTCCTCATTAGACTCTCTCTCAAATGAGAAAGTTTAAATAGAATAAAATTCCTCTGCAGTTGAGTCTTTTATCAAAGAAAAATATCTTATCCAAATTAATCTGTGCAATAAATCAGGAAGATTATATAGGACTTCAAGATGGATATGAGTCAATTTCTTTCTTATAAATAAAGGAGCTTCGGACCTCAAGGTAGCATCAACTTTCTACTCTCTCCTCTCATTGTTCTCCATCTCCTAACTTGAGTGTCGGAGGATCTTCATCGGAGAACACCCTGATGAGGATTTCTTTGTAGGTGTTTAAGCGAAGCTCCAGTAGTGGTTTCACCTCAGCTATATCTACCTTGACGACCAACTTAGATGGAGAGATCAGAAGCAACACATAGCAATATACAAATAGTCTATGAACATTATTGAGCAACATGGCCATAGATAGGAAGGCATGTCCAGGATGCAAGATCAGGATCGTGTCATAAGTGCTTGTGAGGAAACTTGGATAGTGGAACCTAGAAAGGCTCAAATGTACATGTCAAACATAGCTTTGAGGAGCTATGAGGTGTGTCGGTATGGCAATTCAATTGAGTGACACAGAGATGGATTTGCCTAAGCCCTATGCACAGAGTAGCATTGCATGGTCGTGTCAAGTGTATTCGATATGAGCATTCTTGATGGATAGCATAATGGCTTACAAATCAGAAGTATAGTTGGCACATTATGGAACAAAAGTATTCTGAGAATTAGGACATCTTGGATGAGCAGTACTTAACTTGAGGGGCTCAACAATAGAATTTGCACAGAGTACAAGTTTCAAAGCACTCTTAAAAAAAGTCTATATATGGCATGGAGGTATGCATGAGCATTATGGTTGATCTGAAGGGTTGGATTGCTTAGGGACACTCAAGAGTGTCGCATGGGTTCAATTCAATAGAGACACTAGGCAGGAGCAAATAGGAGCATGTTTGGCTATGTGGCTAGACTATTGTGCATTTATATGTTGTCGAGAGAAAAACTTAGGAGGCTTGGCCTTAGTGTGTGCCATGCTGGGCACCATACAGATATTTAGATTTGGAAAACATGTGAGCCACACTACAAGAAATAGAATTTTTATCGATGCTAGATTTTATTAACATACGTCACAAAAATGAATTATCGACGCAAATTAGCATCGAAAATTAACATAATTGTCTACATAAAAATTAAGCATAGGAAAATACAATTATTGCCTATGCAAAATTAACATCGATAAATATTTATCTAAAATTAAAAAATTAACTAAAAAAATATATTTCAACGTAAATTTTGTGTAGGCAATAATTTAGTTACCTACGATTAATTTATATGTAGATAATTTGGATAATTTATATGTATATATTTGAGTATGCTTATGGCATATTTGATTTTTATTACTTTGTTATGCTATCCACAAAGATAATATTATTTTTAAATATGGCTATATGAAAATGAAGGATCTAACTTAACTGAAACATTATAGTTTATTATACTATCTATAAGACTATGAATATTTTAGAGGCAGGTTATGTTGAGAGTTACAAGATAACTCAATTGGATATATTTTCTATCTTTGAACTCACTGGAGTTTGTTGTACTATCCACAAGATTTCTGTAAGGAATAAGGATCTCAACCCACTAAGAGATCAGTTAGAATTTCTTGTCTACCATAGAGAGGGACTATGGTATATGATAAAATAGTGAAAGTAATAACTAGAATAAAAGATCTCATCTAGTTATATATATCACCATGAGTGGTCTACTTGTATGATTGTTCTTAATTCATGTAGATTAAAACTCTACATTATGATTTCTTGATTCTCACTACATTGCATCCTTGATACAATAAGCTGACTGGTTCCAATTACATGGACTGATTGAGAAACATGCACATAGTGCTTGTGCAAGAAAAGTTGTCTTATATTCTGGACACCCCTGACCCTGGTTTGGTCAGTGAAGATGCTTAGAGGAAGAGAAGGTCACATATAAGATGTAGTAAAATAATAATATGACTGTCAAGTGCATAATATTGACCTCTATGAGTAATAAATTACCGAGGCAATATGAGGATATGGATGCATCCTTCATACTGCTCTATTTAAAAGAACTATATGGAGAACAAAGTCGGACTGCTAGGTATGAATTATCTAAACAGTTATTTTGGGCTTGGATGATTGAGGGTACTCCAGTATAAAATCGTGTGCAAAAGATGATTGACTTGATCATAGAATAGGTCAATTAGGTTTCAACATGGATGCGAAACTCAATTAAGATCTAATCATCCAGTCTCTCCCAGACTCCTCTCAGTTTGTGGTGAATTATCATATGAACAAACTGGATATATCCCTACCAGAGCTATTAAATATATTGAAAATAGCTGAAAGTCATATAAAGGGAGAGAAAGGTCCACTCTTATGGTGGATAAGAATAAATATGGCAGGAAGGGTTCAAGGAAAAAAAGAAGTTGAATCCTAAAAGAGGCACCTTTAAGCAGAAGAAGGCAAAGAATGTCCCTACAAACACGACCTATTATCACAGTGGCAGGAAGGGTTCAAGGAAAGAAAAGAAGTTGAATCCTAAAAGAACACCTTTAAGAAGAAGAAGGCAAAGAATGTCCCTACAAATATGACCTATTATCACAGCGGCAAGACGGGACATTGAAGAAGAATTGCAAGTGTTTTCTTGTAAAGATAAAAGAAAATACAAGTGTGGCACACAAGGTTATGTATATGATACATACTACATTTTTATTATGTTCTTCAGTAAGTAATTCATGGGTATTGGATACTGCATGTGGTTCTCATATCTGCAATTCATTACAGGGGTTACAGAGAATCAAAAGACTGAAGAAAGATGAGTTCAAGCTCTTCAGTGCTAGTGGAGAATCAATCTCTACTGAAGCTATGGAAACTTATCTACTAGAGCTACCATCAAGAAGAACTCTAGAATTAGAAGAATGTTATTGCATGCCAAAAATTATGAGAAATATCATATCTGTATCTCTTTTGATACAATATGGATTTAAAATAAAATTTATGGGCAATGGTTCCTCCATATTTTGTGCAAATGAATTTTTTGGCAATAGATATTTTGACAATGGTCTTCTAATTCTATCACTTAATAAAAATCTTTTTCATATTCATAGAAACATGAAAAGGAAGAGAGAGGACATAAATATGTCATTTCTCTGACATTGCCATCTTGGTCATATAGGTGAGTCAAGAATAAGCAAGTTATATAAAGAAATTTTTTTGAATCCTATGATTATGAATCATGTAGTACTTGTAAGTCTTGTCTCATAAAAAAAATGATCAAGTCTTCATTCTCTGGATATGGAGAAAAGGCAAATAAGTTATTGGCCTTAGTACATTCAGATGTATGTGGGTCCATGATAATTTTAGTCAGAGATGGATATTCTTATTCTATAATTTTTACAGATGACTTATCAAGATATAGATGTGTATCTTATGAAACATAAATTCGAGATTTTTGATAAGTTTAAGGAATATCAAAAGATGAAAAAATAAACTGAAAAAGTATTAAAGTCCTTCGATCTGATCGAGATGGCGAATACTTGTTCAGTAAATTTTTTGATCATCTTAAAGGATAAGGAATTCTCTTTGAATGGACATCTCCTTATACACCAAAATTAAATGTAGTAACAAGAAAGAATCATACTCTTATAGAGATGGTACGGTCCATGATGTGCTATGCTGATCTTCCAATATCTTTCTATGGATTTGCCTTAAGAAATAGTCATATATATTCTCAACAGAGTACTTCAAAGTCTATTTCTAGCACTCCATATGAATTATGGAATGGAAGGAAGCCTAGTCTTAAACATCTCAAGATATGGGGCTATCCTGCTTATGTTAAAAATATTTTTGGACATAAGTTGTATACAAGGTCAGACAAATATTTATTTGTGGGATATCCTAAGAAAAACTTAATTCTACCATCCTACTGAACAAAAGATAATTATTAGTAGACATGCCATATTCTTGAAAAAAAATTTATCCAAAAAAGAGGTAGTGGGAGGAATATTGAACTTAAGAAAGTTCAAGACCTATAAAGTGTTCCAGAGTTACCTATGGAAGATTCTCAACCAAAAGTACCTCGTAATGAAGTACATCCATAATATACACCTCCTCTTCGAAGCTCAGATAGAGTGCATAATGTACCTTTAAGATATGGTTTCATTATAGAGAAAGATAATGAGACTAATATCATTCAAGATGATGATCCATTGACTTATGTGGAAGTCATTATGAGTAAGGACTCTGATAAGTGGCTAGATGCTATGAAATCTGAAATAGACTCAATGTATTCCAACCAAATATAGACACTGATTGATGCACCTGAGGGTGTAATCCTAATAGGATGTAAGTGGGTCTTCAAAAAAAAAGATCAGAGCAAATGGCCAAATTGAAACCTACAAAGCTAGGTTAGTGGCAAAAGTTACAAACAAAAGCAAGGGATTGATTGTGATGAAACCTTTTCGTCAGTGGCTATATTGAAGTCTATATAGATTTTACTTGCTATAGCTGCATACTATGATTATGAAATTTGATAAATAGATGTCAAGATCATTTTCCTTAATGGCAACCTTAAGAAAGAGGTCTACATGACTCAGTTAGAAGGTTTTATCTCCAGTGAGAGGCCAAATCAAGTATGCAAGCTTAAAAGATCCATTTATAGATTAAAGCAGGCATCGAAGAGTTGGAACATCTGATTTGATATGACAGTCATGAAGGAAAAACTCGCCTTTTTCCTTGTAGGATCTTCCAGATCTAATGAGATCTGGGGCAGAATTTTAAAAAAAATTATTTACTTTTATTTTAGATCTAAGATCTATTAGATCTGATTTTTATTATCTAATATTTAATCTAAAATTAAATCTAAAACTTGAGGATTAGAGAAATACCTCTAGGGTAACTAGATTATCCTGTAGATGATCGCAGCAATGCCCGAGGTTCTAAATAGCCACGCAGTCGTCTGGCCTCTATCGGTATCCACTCGAGTAGGATCTAGATCATCTTCTCCTTGCAAATCTTTGCTCCAAAAATTAAATCTGGATCTGATCTGAAATCTTTAAAAGATCTTCTGAAGTTGGAGCAGCAGCTTCTCGACAAATTCCTGCAGCCTTCTGATCAGGGAGCCACCACGCCTTGGACAACACCAGATGGATGCCCAACTTCTTGGACGTGAAGAGGGAGGAGAGGAGTAGAGGGAGATGGAGAAGTGGAGGGGTTTCATATTTTTTTGGGTATGAGCAGCATTCTAACCCTAGGCGCAGAAGGGTTTAAATAGACCCTGCTGCGCCATGCAGTGCCACATCATTCGACCAATCAAAAATTTCTAATTAATTTTAAAAAAATTTGATTGGTGAGTGATGTCATCTGATCATATCAGATAAGAATCCCCAATCCTCCTACTGTTGGCACCAACACTGGATAACAAGTGAATTGGCTCCAACAGTTTGAGTCGATCAAGGCATAGAGTCCTCATCTCATGGGACTCTATCCTTATCCACTTGGGGTGCACGCCATATCTGATTATGGCACCCACTTTGAGGTAAATTAGCAGGTGGACACTCCACAAAAACTCTCCAATGACCTCTTGCCAAGTGGCCTTCAGTCAAGGTCCATGGGTCAATTTGACCAATGTCCTAAAACGAAAATGGCAGGTGACAGAATTAGCAGGTGTTGTCTTAAATTCATCTCATGAATTAAGATAAGTCCTTTCTGAGCTGGACTGCTCAGTCAGACTGAGAGAAATCTTCTCAAGATTCTTGGTGAGTCAAATCACATTTGGCTCAGTCGAGATAGAAAGATTACACGAGGAGAAAGTTAGGCTCAATCGTGTGCTAGCAGATTTTCTTGAACCTAATTGGATCTAATCCAAATCAATCGAACTGGGCTAGCTCAATTGATGACATTCCAGACCCTAACTCTTTTTGTGTGACCCAGTTAGATTCATTTCTGTATGGTAATGAGACATGTCGTGATCTCATCATCGACATCATCGAAACTCCTTTCGATGGACCAGAACTCTTCTGATTCAGACAATTAGAATGATCGATCATCAAGATCATTCTAATTGCTTCCAAAATCTACCAGTGACACCTAGCAGTATATGGTGGCAACCCCATTCAGAAATGAAGATGAACCTCTCGGTGCAGCTACCTGTGTGATTGAGTTCTTCTATCATGAGTCCCGACTGAATTAGGGTTAAGGTGAACTCGTCAAACCCAACATCAGTCATATGAATCATCGATCGATCCGAGTCGATGTGAAACCCAATGAAAACTCTTTTTCATTATTTACTCTGCCATGGCCATGGCTTAAGGACTCGATCTTTCGATCATCATAGGACTACTCCTCTATCTACCGAGGTTGATAGATCCCATCTTGGTGCGATCTGGTTTCCTACAATGAATATGCTACAGCCAACATACACCTCAGGGTTTCGAATGGCTAGGAGACGAGTTATGGTGTAGTCAAACTATAACACACTCAAGGTGAACTGTCGATGACCTCAGTCAAAGAACTAGACACACAGCTGCAGCATCGAGCTAGTCATCGACGAGAAGGTAGACTTCCTTATGACTGCTCGAGGTGGTCACGCTCAGTACTCTCAGTTCTCAACGAATACCTGTACTCTCACTCTGGTGTCTCCACACCGTAGACTCAAGACACATCTATCCTAAGAAGGATCGTACACCAACTTCCGGATCGATCACCATCCTCGTGATGATCCTATGGTCAGGAGCTGTTTATGAGTTAGTTATGTAAATTCATGCCTTAAATTTTAACTCTTAAAATATGAATTAACATTCCTACTAACTCAAAGGATGTATCACAGACATAATGTACACAATGTGATAGTAGAATAATCTTTTTATTCATTTATAGTCAAAATTATAAATTTGCCCTTACATTTGTATAGGAATGTGTCAGCCAATCTGGCATCTAGGGCACACATCTAACAAACTCCACTTGACCTAATGCCAATTGGCTACATATCTAAGTCCATCTTCTCAAGGTGGGCTTCGATCTTCTGCTGGCCTAATGGCTTTGTCAGTGGGTCTGCACATTGTCTGTGGAGTCGACTCTCTTAACTCGACATAATCTTTTTTCGAGTAATCACGGATCAGATGGAATCTCGCTCGATATGCTTGGACTTCTGGTGAGACCTTGGCTCCTTAGCTAGGGCTATGGCCATTATTGTCGCAGTAAAGAGGGATGGCATCGATGACATCACTCCAAGCTCTGCGGCAAACTTCTTGTACCAGAATACCTCTTCGCAGCTTCCGATGCAGCAATATACTCTGCCTCCATGGTGGAATCAGCAATCACCGTCTGCTTGGAACTCTTCCAGCTAACTGCACCACCATTGCAAATGAACAGACTTTCAGATGTCGACTTTCGATCATCTATATCAGACATAAAGTCTGAGTCTTAAATCTCTGAACTGGAGTTCTCCATTTCAAAGACTAGAAACATATCCTTAGTCCTTCTCAAGTACTTAAGGATACATTTCACAGAAGTCCAGTGCTCTTCGTCTGGATTCGACTGATATCTGCTTGTGACACTCACAGCATGGGCTATATCAGGTCGTGTACATAGCATGGCATACATGAGGCTCCCTATTGTCGAAGCATAAGGGATCTTGCTCATGCGTTCAATCTCCTCAGGTGTGCTAGGGCACATCTTCTTGGAGAGATGAATGCCATGTCTAAAAGGTACTAAACCTCTTTTGAGTTTTTCATGCTAAACCTTTTTAGCACCTCCTCTATGTACATCTTCTGTGAAAGTCCCAGCATCCTATTTGGTCTATCTCTATAGACCTTAATACCCAGTATAAAGGATGCCTCTTCCTAGATTTTCATAGAGAACTCCTTAGACAACCATATTTTGACTGAGGTCAACATGAAATATCATTTCCAATTAGGAGGATGTCATCTACGTACAGTACGAGGAAGACAACTGTGCTCCCACTGACCTTCTTGAACACACATGGTTCCTCCTCGTTCTTGATGAAACCAAACATTTTGATCACATCATTGAAATGAGTATTCCAGCTTCGAGATGCTTGCTTAAGTCCATAAATGGACCTTTGCAGCTTGCAGATCTTGTGATCATCATCACTGGATGTGAAACCAAGGGCTTTCCATATAGATATCTTCCTCAAGATATCCATTTAAGAAACCGTTTTCACGTCCATCTGCCATATTTCATAATCGAAATAGGCTGCAACAGCAAGCAATGTGCGGATGATTTTAGCATGGCTACGGCGAAAAGGTATCCTGATAGTCAATGCCTTCGCGCTGACTATAACCTTTCGCTACGAGCCTAGCCTTGAATGTCTCCACATTCCCATCTGCACCTATCTTTCTCTTGAAGATCCATTTATACCTAATAGGTACAATACCTTCAGGTGGATCTACCAAGGTCCAGACTTGATTTGAGTGCATCGAGTCAATTTCTGATCTCATTGTCTCTAATCATTTCTTGGAGTCGATATCTGATATCGCCTCATCATAGGTCTTAGGGTCATCACCATGAGCCCATTTTTCATGAGGAATATTTCTTCTACTTTATCTTGTATAGTACCTAAGTACCTTTCAGGAGGATGGAAAACCCTAGTGATCTATGAGGTGGAAGAGGTTGTGTTAGAACTGGTTCTAATTGATTGGGTTCCTCAGGTTCTTTAGCTCATTGCTCTTGGGAGACATTCTCCTTGAGCTTAATTATTCTTCCGATGCCACCATCTTGAATAAACTATTTTTCAAGAAAAATAGCATATCGATTCACAATCATATTGTGATCTTCCGAAATATAAAATAGTATCCTAATGACTCTTTAGGATATCCTATGAACCAAGCTCTAAAAGATCTGAACTCTAACTTGTCCGCCTGCTGTCTCTTGACATGAGCCGAACAACCCCAAATTCTGAGATGACTCAGACTTGGCTTCTTACCATGCCATATCTCATACGGTGTAGTAGAACGGTTTTAGAGGGAACCCTATTCAATATATATATTGCTGTCATGAGACAATATCCCCAAAGAAACTTAGGGAGATCCGTGAAGCTCATCATGGAACGGACCATATCTAATAGGGTTCGATTTCTCCATTCTGAAATCCTGTTGAGTTGTGACGTTCCAGGTGGAGTCCATTGAGAGACTATGCCATTGTCCTTAAGATAGTCTAGGAACTCCCGACTAAGGTATTCACCTCCTCGATTTGATCGAAGAACCTTAATGGGCTTTCCTGTTTGTTTTTCTACTTAATGTCTGAATTCTTTGAAGTTTTCAAAGGCTTCGACTTGTGTTTCATTAGAAACACATACCCGTATCTAGACATATCATCGGTGAAGGTAATGAAGTAGACATAGTTACCTCTAGCCGGCACATCAAATGGGCCACACACATCCGTATGTACTAGGACAAGTAGGTCTATGGCCCTTTTCCCATGTCCCACAAAAGGGAGCTTGGTCATTTTGCCTTGAAGGCATGATTCACAAACTGGATATGACTCGAAAGTCAACAGACTCAATAGCCCGAATTTCTCCAATTTGTTAATCCTATCTTCCGTTATATGACCTAGCCTTAGGTGCCACAGATACCTATCATTTAGACTATCTCTAGACCTTTTAATTCCTATGGCATTTACATTTTGCTTGATATGAAATACAGATACATCAATATGTAGCTGATAGAGACCATTAATAAGAAAACTATTTGCAACTTTATTATTTTCATAAAATATGTTACAATGGTTCTTATGAAAGCTAATCACATAGCCTTCTTGTGCTAAACATGAAATAGAAATCAAATTCCTGCTTGCTGCAGGTACATAATAACAGTCTCTAAGAACTAAATCTAATCCTAACGATAATCGCAGAGGATAGATTTTCACGGCCACAGCAGCAACTCTTGCTCCATTTTTATGCGTAGGATCATATCTCCATCCCTCAGCCTCTGGCTCTCCTCAAGACCCTGCATAAAAGTGCACAAATGAGCACTAGAACCAAAGTCAAGTACCCAACTAGATGCAGAGAAAATCATAAGATTAGATTCTATAACGAGCATTCCTCCAAAAGACCATCCTTCTAGTTCTTCAGGATGGCCAGGTACTGAGGACAGTTCCATTTTCAATGATCGTCTGAATTGCAGTAGAAATATTTTTTCTTTTCAGCAACCTTCTTCTTCGGTTCCATCTTCTTCCTCTTCTCATCCATCTTTTGCTTCTTCGTAGACTTTTTTTCTTTCCAAAAGACTTTCTCTTGGAAGAAGTCTACTCTACAGTAAGGACTGAGCCTTTTGAACTCTTCAAAGAAAGCTCAGGCATAACCAACATGTTCATTAACTCAACCAAGGTACACTGCATCTTATACATATGAAAGTTCATGATGAACTGACCATATGCATCAGACAAGGACTGAAGGATCACATCAATCTAAAAATCCTTGTCTAAGATGATATCGAGCTTCTCAAGCTCCTCAAGGTCCTTGATCATTGTCAAACAATAATCTTGGACTGATTGCCCATCATGCATTTTAGCCTTAAAATGCCTTTGACAGACTTGATACTTGGCTGCGCGACTTTGTTCACCAAACAACTCTTGTAGGTGAACCAACATTTAGCGAGTAGTCATAATATTCTCATGCTGGCACTGCAAGTCATCAGACATGGCACCCAACATGTAGTACCTGACTTTGTTATCGTCATCCATCCATTTTTCCAGAGATGCTCTCTGTTCAGCAGTTGGACGTGTTGGTATGGTAGGTGGGTCCTGATCCAAGACATGAGTCAGTTTCTCAAAATTCAAAATAATTCTGTAGTTCCTCAACCAGTCCTTAAAATTAGGTCCAGTCAATCTATGGGTGTCTAGTATTTTGGTCAGGGGGTTGGATGCAGACATATTTCCTAAGAGAGTCAAAAGTTTTAGTTAGATTTTGTAATCAGACTTAACCAATTTATTTAGAAATTTTATTTTTAAACAAATTAGGCACCCACTATTTTCTCAGATCCCTACACTCCCTAGGTAGAGATGTGAAAATCTCCATGATTAGTGATTTCTAGTGGGAGATGCGGTCTCACCGACTGGCTCACCACCTCACCTAACAGTTATTGATGATGGGTCAATCGATGAGTGGACAACTCTTGTCCAATGATTCTCTAATCATGGTGCACCCAAAACTTGGTCTCTAATTCATGAAGCTCACCATGCCCAGAATATTGCTCCAATCCTTAGTTAAGTCAGACCCACCATTTGCACGAATTAGATTCCTGATTGGGTCCCTCACCATATCCGAAATATTGAGCACAACCCATCCTCTAATCCGTAGTATCCAATGCCTAATAGACATGGTTGTGTCTTCCCAGAGCAACTGAACCACTGTAACCAACCGAGAACAATCAATCTTGGGAAGGGCCCACACATCTACAATGGTGGAAGACCTTAGACTTAATATTTTCTTAGGGAGATTTGATTTAGGTCTCATTAAACTTGACTTGACATAGTCATAACAATTATGACTAACCTAGTGGTATGGGTTAGCTCGAATTGTTAGCCACCTCAAATCAGAACTGGATCGACACATATGGCCAGATAATTGAGACCGATGGGAGGGATATGCCATTAACTTGACAAGAACGCATTCGAGTCGAGTAGCTCCCAATTAAAAATCAGTCGGTCGTATCTGTCCAACTTACCTTAGACACCAAATTATCAAACCAGAACCAATTGGGTTAGCCTACAATCCAGGCTCTAACCACTAAACCAAATTAGGTCTTAACTTGATCGAGTCACATCTAAATGTGATTCGACCTTGACCTAGACTTAATTCTATTAGGCTGGTCAATTATTAGCTTTCATGATCTCACCTAACCAACTTTTGATTCGATTTGATCAACTGCTAGACCTAATTGAGCTATCCAAGTCCGAACCCAATTTTATGAAAATGACTTAGATCTGAAATTTTCAATTTTAGACCTAATTTAATTTTATAAGCTTAATTCATTAATTAAGTCTTGGATTCATAAATAAAATATATAAATAAATCCTAAGATTTCAGGATCTAGGGTTTTGCAGAAAAGTAAATTTTGATTTCTAATTAAGGTTGAACGCGCAGCACCCCTACACGCTATAAGAACACCCCATTGAATGGGAGGAGAGGGTCTTAAATCTTACTTTGTTCTTATGATCGGACGGCCATGAGGAACACCTTAATCAGAAATATTGATTTAACTACAAAACTAGTTAGATCTAAGTTACATATCACATATATAATTTCATATCTAACTTATACATGCTTTGCATACATCTCATGTATTAAAATTTGATCTAATTAGCATGCTTTTAGATCTGATACATCACATGTAACATCTAAAAAATAAGATTTAAATTAAACTATTCAATATAAAATCTACTCTAGATAATTACTAGAACAATTTTACAACTAGTCTAGGCATGCAGCAGATCAATTTTATGAATTAATTAAATTTTATTTTCTATTTTTTGATCTGAATATAATATTTATAATATCAAAAAATTAGAGAATAAATTAGATTTAATTTATATTTTAATCACATTAAAATATAAAATTTCAAGCCTATTCATAGTTTAAACTATTCCTAGTCTAGTCATGCATCTCATACATGTTAGATCTGCTTAGATTTAATTTTAAATTTTTTGATTTTAGATCCAATCATATCTGATGTGATATCTAAAATCCATTAATATTAAATAAATAAAAATAAAAATTAGATCTAAATTAGATCTGAAATAGAGCCATCAACCTGGCTCTGATACCAGTTGAAGAAAAAACTACCTTTTTTCTTGTAAGATCTTCCAGATCTAATGAGATCTGGGATGAAATATTTTAAAAAAAAATTATCCTACTTTATTTCAGATCTAAGATCTATTAGATCTGATTCTTATTATTTAATATTTAATCTAAAATTAAATCTAAAACTTGAAGATTAGAGAAATACCTCTAGGGTAACTAGATTACCCATAGATCATCGTAGTAATGCTCGAGGTCCAAAATAGCCACGCAGTCACCTGACCTCTATCGGTATCCACTCAAGTAGGATCTGGATCATCTTCTCCTTTCAAATATCTACTCCAAAAATTAGATCTGGAAGATCTTCAAAAGATCTTCTTAAGTTGGAGCAGCAGCTTCTCGATAAATCCCTACAGCCTTCTGATCAAGAAGCCATCATGCCTTGAACAAGCACCAGATGGATGCCCAACTCCTTGGACGTGAAGAGGGGAGGGAGAGGAGTAGATAAGACATAGATAAGTGGAGGGGAATCTCATTTTTGTAGGGTATTGAGCAGATTCAAACAACTAGACGCAGACAGGGTTTAAATAGATCCTGCTACGCCATGCAGTGCCACATCATTCGACCCATCAAAAAATTTTAATTAATTCTGAAAAAATTTTGATTGATGGAGTGATATCATCTGATCATATCAGATAAAAATCTCCTCAATTTCCACCACTGTTTGTGCCAACACTGAATAAGCACAGTGAGATTGGCGCCCCACAGTCCAAGTCGATCAAGGGATCAGAGTCCTCATCTTATGGGACTCTATCCTTATCCACTTGGGGCGCACACCCAATCTGATCATGGTGCCCACTTTGAGGGCTAATTTAGTAGGTGGATACTCTACTAAAACTCTCCAATGACCTCTTGCCAAGTGGCCTTCAGTCCAAGGTCCATGGGTCAATGTTTGACCAATATCCTAAAATCAAAATGGCAGGTGACAGAAATTGGCAGGTGTTGTCTTAAATTCATCTCATGAATTAAGATAAGACTTTTCTGAGCTGGACTAATTCCAGTCAGATTGAGAGAAACCTACTCAAGGTTCTCTGGATGAGCCAAATCACATTTGGCTCAGTCGAGATGAAAAAGATTGTACGAGGAGAAAGTTAGGCTCAATCATGTGCTAGCATGATTTCCTTGAACTTAATTGGATCTAATCCAAATTAATCAAACTGGGCTAGCTTGATTGATGACATCCAAAACTTAACTCTTATTTGTGTTACCCAGTTAGGTTCATTTCTGTATGGTAATGAGACATGTCATGATCTCATCATCGACATCATCAAAACTCTTTTCGATGGATCAGAACTCTTCTGATTCAGACAATTAGAATGATCAATCATCAAGATCATTCTAATTGCTTCCAAAATCCATCAGTGACACCTAGCAGTATATGGTGGTAATCCATCAAAAATGAAGATGAACATCTTGATGTAGCTACCTGTGTGATTGAGTTCCTTTATCACGAGTCCCGACTGAATTAGGGTTAAGGTGAACTCGTCAAACCCAACATCAGTCATATGAATCAATCGATCGATCCAAGTTTGATGTGAAACCTTAATAAAAAACTCTTTTTCATTATTTCACTCTATCATGGCCATGGACTTAAGGACTCGATCTTTCGATCATCATAGGACTACTCCTCTTATCTATCGAGGTTGATAGATCCCATCTTGGTGCAATCTGGTTCTTACAATGAATATGCTACAGCCAACATACACCTCAAGATTCTGAATAGTTAGGAAATCAAGTTATGATGTAATCAAACTATAACACACTCAAGGTGAACTGTCGATGTACCTCAGGTCAAAGAACTAGACACACAGCTGTAGCATCGAGCTAGTCATCGACAAGAAGGTAGACTTCCTTATGACTGCTCGAGGTGGTCACGCTCAGTACTCTCGTTCTCAATAAATATCTGTACTCTCACTCTGGTGTCTCCACACCATAGACTCAAGACTCATCTACCCTAAGAAAGCGATCGTACACCAACCTTCCAGATCGATCACCATCCTCGTGATGATCCTATGGTCAGGAGTTGTTTATGAGTTAGTTATGTAAATTCATGCCTTAAATTTTTAACTCTTAAAAATATTAATTAACATTCCTACTAACTCAAAGGATGTATCACAGACATAACGTACACAATGTGATAGTAGAATAACCCTTTTATTCATTTATAGTCAAAATTATAAATTTGCTCTTACATTTGTACAGGAATGTGTCAGCCAATCTGACATCTAGGGCACACATCTAACACATCCATATTTTTGATAAAGCCAAACTCTTTGACTGTCATATCAAATTGAATGTTTCAGCTCCTCAAAACATGCTTCGATCCATAGATGGATCTCATTAGCCTGCATACTTGATTTGCTCTTCCACTTGAGATAAATTTCTCTAGCTAAGTCATATAGACCTCTTCCTCTATATTACTATTGAAAATCGATCTTGACATCCATCTGCCAGATTTCATAATCGTAGTATGCTGCTATAGCAAGCAAAATCCGGACAGACTTGAGCATAATCACTGGTGAGAAGGTTTCATCATAGTCAATTCCTTGTCTTTGACTGAAACCCTTCACCACTAACCTAGCTTTGTAGGTTTCTCTTTGGCTATCTACTTTGATCTTTCTTTTGAAAACCCACTTGAACCCTATTGGGGTCGCACCTTTAGGTGCATCAACCAAGGTCTACACTTAGTTGGTATTCATCAAGTCTATCTCAGATTTCATAGCTTCCAGCCATCTGTCTGAGTCTCTACTCATGACAGTTTCTGAATAGGTCAGTGGATCAACATCATAAATGATATTGATTGAATTATCATTCTCAATAATAAAATTATATCTCAGAGATGCTTGACACACTCTATCTAACCTTCAAAGAGAAGGTGTGTATTGTGGATGTACCTCATCCTTGGATATTTTTGATTGAGGATCTTTTTGTGGTCCAACCATTGATATTTCTGGATCGATTTATAGATCATGAACTTTCATAAATTTAATATTCCTCCTACTGCCTCCTTCTTGGATAAATTCATGTTTCAAGAAAGTGGCGTGCCTACTAACAAACACCTTTTGTTCAGTAGGATGATAGAAATAATATCCATTAATTTTCTTAAGATACTCTATAAACCTACACTTATCTGATCTAGCACTAAGCTTATGTCCAAAAAATATTTTTGACATAAGTAGGATAGGCCTAAGTCTTAAAATATTTAAGATTAGACTTCCTTCCATTCCATATCTCATATGGAGTACTTGCAACAGACTTTGAAGGTATTCTGTTTAATATATATGTGGCAATCTCTAGGGTATTATTCCTAGAAAGATATTGAGAAAACAATGAAGCATATCATGGACCGCATCATATCCATCACAGTATGATTTCTCCTTTCTAGTACACCATTTAATTGAGACGTATTAGGAAGGATCCATTCAGAGAGAATACCTTTACTTTTAAGATGATCAAAAAATTCAATGGATAAGTATTCTCCTCCTCGATTAGATCGAAGAAGCTTGATAATTTTTTTAGTTTGTTTCTCGACCATACCTTGGTACTCCTTGAACTTATCAAAGGCTTCAAATTTATGTTTCATATGATACACATATCCAAATCTTAATAAATCATCTGTAAAGATAGAAGTATCTTCTTCTGGCCTGAGTTGTTATTGGTCAATATACATCTATATGTACTAGAGCTAACAACTCACTTGTCCTCTCTCCATATCCAGAAAATGAATTCTTGGTCATCTTACCCATGAGACAAGATTTATAAGTTCTTAATGATTCATAATCATTTGGGTCAAAGAATTTTTCTTTGTATAACTTGTTTATCCTTGACTCACTAATATGACCAAGGCAACAATGCCAGAGATATGTGACATTCATATTTTCTCTCTTTCTTTTCATATTTCTTTTAATATAAAAAATATTTTTATTAAGTACAAAAATTAAAAGATTGTTATCAATATAACCACTGCCATAAAATTCATTAGAAAAAAAATGGAGCATCCATTTTTCATTAGCTTTATTTCATAACCTTATTTTAATAACAAAGGTATAGAAATAATATTTCTAATGACCTTTGGCATGTAATAACAGTCTTTTAATTCTAAAATTTTATCCGAAGATAAATCAAGCATACAGGTTTCCACAGCCTCTATGCTAATGGACTCTCCACTTGCACCATAAAGCTCGAGGTTACCTCTTTTCAGATCTTTGATATTCTATAGTTGCAGTAACGAACTATAAAAGTACGATCCACTGGTGGTATCCAATACCCAAATATCAGAGTCTGAATCACGTAATAAAAAATAGGTCTGTATCATATACATACCTTTTGGTGTTACACTTGCACCCTACTTCAATCTTACAAGATTATTCTTGTAATTATACTCTCAATTTTTAAATTTATCACAAATGATATCCATATAGATATCATTATCTTTTTATTATTACTGACCAAACTAGGGTCAGAAATATCCAGAATATCAGAGTTCTTTTCTGATATAAACCTAATTTATAAGTTTCTTAACCAATCCACATAGTTGTATCGATCAACATAGTTTTATTTATAGTATCATGGGGTGAAAATAAAGAAGCCATAATGTAGACTTAAATCTACATAAAACAATAGTATAAGCAGACCACTTATGTTTGACATGCATAACCAGATGAGGACTTTTAAAATTAGTTATATCTCTCACTATTTTATCAGATACCATAGCCCTCTCCTATGGTAAATGAGATATATTTTATATTTATCTTAATGGGATTGAGATCCTAATTCCTTATAACGATCTTGTGTTAACACAACAAACCCTTATGAGTTCATAGGTAGGAAACTCTTTCCAATTACATCTCATGCAATTCTCAATATTTTATCTTGAACTCTAAAATATTATTATCCTTGTATTAATACAATAAACTATAATATTTTAGTTAAGTAAGATCCTTGATTTTAATACAATCAAAATCAAATATAACTGTCCTTGTATTGGCACAACAAAGCAGTATATCTAAAATTGCCGTAAGCATCTTTTATGCACCAAGATTATGTTATATCAATTCTTATGATAAGCCTTATGGTAACACAACAAACTAGCCATAGTTCATGATATAATATTAACCTAGCATGAAGGAAGGCCCTTAGTAGTGTTTAAAACACTAAGCTTGAAGAAACCAGATCTAAGGTTTCAGGGTTAGATCTTAAAATTTTTTCAAAATCATGTAACAGAAGACTAAAATAAATCAAAATTTATTTTATAAAATCAAAGAATCTCTAGATCTAAGATCCTATTACATGATTATTACATGACATTAAATCAGAAATTAAAACAGATAGAGAATGAACTACATGTTGATCATATCAACATGTTTCTTTGCTACATCTAATGTATGTAATAAATAATAGATCAGATCTATTACCTTGCAAGTTAAACATTCTAACCTTGCTGATCAGGACTTGAGGATGATGTTGTAAGCTGCACATGCGTCTGACCTCTAGGAGTCATCCACACGAGCCCACGAATCTCGATCAGAAGTCCTGCTCTAGGAAATCAGCATAGTATGCTAGTACTGCACTGATCCTTTTTCGATGGTTGATCAGATGCCTCCTTCTTCTTGATTTAGACTCTTCCAAAGATGAAAAATAGGAGAAGGAGTTTTAGATCTGAGACACTCTCAGAAAACTCAAGATGGAGGAAGGAAAGAGATGAACAAAACAACCCTAGAAGAAGACCCTCTTCTTCTTCTCTTTGCTCTCTCTAGACACCCTATCTTGTATCTATTATATCTCCATGCCCCAACCTTCTTTCTCTCTAATTTTTAGATATCCCAAAGATCTCTCTTCTATCTATTCCTTACAAAAATTTTATAAAGAAATTTATTTTATATAGAGAGATATGATAGAGTCCTTGTCTAGGTCAAATACCTAGTCAAGATTTATCCAAACATGGCAAGATAAGGGGTGCCCAACTCTTGGGTGCCCCATCCTTCTTTTTATGCATGGACCAATAGCAAAGAGCATCTATCAAGTATCATAAAAGCCACAAAAATCCTAGAAAAAATCTGGATAAAATCGGTGCAAAAAGGAAAGAGTTTTAGATTTCTAAAATTCTATCTCATAGAATTTGAAATCCAAACTTATTCCTACTTTGATTTGATCCACAACCATCTTCCATGTAAGAAAGAAAAGAGAAAACCTTTTGGGTATGGTGAAGACCTGGGAGAGGATTTTTTTCACACAAAATAAGAGAAAACTGGTGTAGAATAAGAGAGAGGACATGGGGGTCTTATGTGGCGCAAGGTAGAATCCTAGTCTTACTAGGATTCTATCTTATGACTTATTTTAATTTGGTTTCTCAAACCAAAATTAGATCAATCCAATTAAAATATATTTTAATATAATTAAAAATCTAATTTAATCAGATTAAATTAGATTTAAATCTATTTTAATTTTTTAATCAAATTAAAAATTAGGTTGATTCAAGTCCTAATTGAACTAGGACTAGTTTTTCCTTGCACTTAGCTTATCCAATAAACCAATTGGACTTGATCCAATCAAGTCCAAACTAAATCTAATTAAATTATATTTAATTAGATTTAATTTTAATCCATTGACTTAATCAAATTAAGTCAATTAGTAATCGAATTGCTAATCGATCCTCCTACAACACTTGCACTAGGTTAAATGTCAATCGTATTGATCGTTTAACCCTAGAATGATTCTTAATCGTTGATCAACCATCCGATCGGATCGTGACTCTAATGTGTGTGACCTCATAGGTCCAAACATAAGTTGGTAGTATAGAAATAAATTTTTATACCAATCGAAGTGAGCATCTAGCAATGGTACCCGATGGCCGGATAGGTCGAATGTGTAGAACAACATCCTTAGAATCCATGCGGATATAGTTTTTATATAATTCATCCCCTTGATCAAAATGATCATAGGACACCTCAGAGTTCAACTGTCAACTCTGATCAGGTTGTCCACATTGTATTTCAAAATATCAAATCCATCTGATGGATTATCCTAGCCAAGATTTTGCTAGATTGAAATACAACAACTCGTTCTTCTCCAACTCTTGGAGTGGTCAATCTCATCTCGATCACACTCTGACTTCACAAGTACTTGACTGTGCCCAGAAGCCTTCCATCACTAAATTAAAAATTTAGTTAGTCCAGTACCAAAGCATAGTGAGTTGCTTACAAGTCACTGAGGCGATCTCAAGTCTAAGAGACACTTATACCTATATCCCATCAGAGACATTCTCGATAGCAAAATACTCTAGAGTTGGTCACGTTCAATGATGATGTACCCTTACATCTCACTTGTATACCATACCAGTGTCTTCATACTCTTTGGTTAAGGGGACAACCAACCCATATGGCCTACAACGATCTATGCTCGATAAAAGCTATCATCCTTATTAACAGTCTATCATTTGATCGTAAACAATTTTAAAGAATAATTGATAAATCTTCTCTTTATCGAACTTAAATAGTCCTAAGAACTTCATCATAACAATAGAGTTTGTTAGAAGATGAAAACTTATGATGAAAATGTCAAAAATATATTTTATTTATTAACAAATCAATTACAATACTTGGTTGCTCAACTGTCAACAGCTTGACGATTGATTTTTGGGATATATTTTCCAACAACTCCCACTTGTCCTAAAGCCACTCGGCACAGTATCTAATACCCATCTTCGACTTGTGGTTGTCGAACTCCTTTATTGCCAGGGCTTTAGTGAAGAGCTCGATCAGGTTCTCCTTTCCATTGATCTTCTGAAGATCGACGTCACCTCGATCCACGATCTACTAGACCAGATGGAAACGGTGCAAAATGTGCATCATCCATTGGTGTGCTTTAGATTCCTTCACCTGAGCTATGGCACCAGTGCTATCACGGTAGAGTAGGATCAGACCATCGAGGGAAGGTGCTACTTCGAGCTCAGTGATGAATTTTCTCAGCCACACAGCTTCTTTCGCGGCATCCGATGCTGCGATGTACTCCACCTCGCAAATAAAGTCTGCCACAGTATGCTACTTGGAACTCTTCCAACAGATAGCTCTACCATTCAGAGTAAAGATATAATCCGACACGCTTCTACTGTCATCATAGTCAGATTGAAAGCTGGAGTCTGTGAACCCCATAAGTTTCAGATCTGACTTGCCATAAACCAACCATTGGTCCTTAGTATTTTTTAAATACTTAAGGATGGCTTTAACCACTTTCCAGTGATTTTCTCTAGGATCAGATTGGTATCTACTCACTACTCCTAGTGAGTATGCCACATCTGGCCTTGTACATGTCATGGCGTATATGATAGATCCCACGATCGAAGTATATGAGACTCTACTCATATGATTTTTCTTTTCAGGAGTTGTTGGACAATCCTTCTTAGAGAGAAAAATTTTATAGTCTATCGGTAGATAGCCCTTCTTGGAATTCTCCATGCTGAACCTCTTCAGCATAGTGTCTATGTACATGGACTGGGATAACCCAAGCATCTTTTTAGATCTATCCCTATAGATCTTCATCCCTAGGATGTAGGATGCTTCACCCAAGTCCTTCATGGAGAACTACAATGCAACCAAACTTTTATTCCCTGTAGTGAGAGGATGTCATTCTCGATTAAGAGAATATCATCCATGTACAAGATAAGAAATACCACAACTGGATCATTTGCCCATTTATAGATGCAGGGCTCTTCTCTGTTCTTAATGAAGCCATACGTTTTGATCACCTTATCAAAATGCATGTTCCAACTTCGAGAAACTTGCTTCAATCCATAAATAGATCTCTGAAGCTTGCACACCTTGGACTCATCTGTGGATGTAAACCCCTCAGGTTGTATCATATATACCTCTTCGGTCAGCTCTCCATTCAGAAAAACTGTCTTTACATCCATCTGTCAAATCTCATAATCCAGATGGACAGCTATTGCAAGCATTATCCGAATGGATTTGAGCATTGCCATAGGGAAAAATATCTCGTCATAGTCAATACCATAACATTGACGATATCCCTTGGCAATCAGACAGACTTTATAGGTCTCCACCTTTCCGTCTGTGCCCCTCTTCCTTTTGAAGACCTATTTATACCCAATGAGTTTAACCCCTTCAGGTGGGTCAACCAATGTCCATACATCGTTGACCTTCATGGACTCCATTTTGGATTTCATGGCTTCAAATCATTTTTTGGAGTCAGGTCTCTGTATTGCATCCATATAGGTGATCGGATCCTCATCGTTCTCATCGAGTTTGATAGAATCACCATCCCAGACCAAAAAATCATAGTATCTGTCTGGCTGATGCGGTACTCTATCGGATGGCCTTAATGGTGCAGGTACATTGGGCTCTGGATCTGATCTAATCAAATCCAACTCAAGTTCAACTGTTGGTGTCAGTCCTTCTACCTGTTGAACTTCATCAAGTTCAACCTTAGAGGCAACAATTCCTTCACCAAGGAACTCTTTTTCTAAAAAGGTTACCTTAAGACTGACGAACACCTTTTGTTCATCAGCATGATAGAAAATATATCCTTTAATCTCTTTGGGGTATCCTATGAATGTGTATTTGTCAGACCTAGGTCTGAGTTTATCTGTAACTAACCGTTTGACATAGGTCGGGCACCCCCAGACCCCAAGGTGTGAAAGTGCTGGCTTACATCCTATCCATATCTCATATGGAGTCTTAATTACAGACTTACTTGGAACCCTATTTAATAGATAATAGGCTGATTTGAGTAAATATCCCCAGAAGGATATCGACAGGCTCGCAAAATCCATCATGGATCGGACCATGTCTAACAGAGTCTGATTTCTCCTTTCAAACACACCATTATGCTGTGGTGTTCCTAGAGGAGTCCATTGGGAGAGAATCCCATTCTCTCATAGGTATGTGAAAAACTCACCAGAAAAGTATTTTCCTCCTCAGTCAGATCGAAGAGTTTTAATACTCTTCCCAATTTATTTTTCTACTTCACTTTGGAATCGTTTGAACATTTCAAATGAATCTGACTTATGTTTCATCAGATAGACATACCCATATTTGGATAGATTATCTGTGAAAGTGATGAAGTAGAAATATCCACCTCTAGCACTTGTGCTCATGGGCCCGCATACATCAGTATGTACTAGGCCCAAGAGCTCAATAGCTCTCTCATCTTTTTCAGTAAAAGGTGACTTGGTCATTTTACCAAGAAGATAGGACTCACAGGTTGGAAGTGATTCACAATTACTGACTTTGAGGATTCCCTCTTGAGTCAATTTGTTTATTCTGTTCTTATTTATATGACCTAGCCTACAGTACCATAAGTAGATATCTGACACACTATCTAATCTAGGGTGCTTGCCAATAGAATAGACTACGTTAACAGGTTGTGATAACATATACACACCATTTTTCAAATATCCATAAAAATAGTAACATCATTCATAATGATATTACAAATTTATTTCTTTATTGAAATTTCATCGGGTGTGCCAAAAGCATCCTCCAACACTTGAAGCATGTCCTTTGGCTGAGCCGTCTCAAATTTTTGACTGAACTTGTCGCTCATGGCAGCCAGCATGATGCAGCGCACCATGGTCCGATCACTAAGCCACTTCTGATAAGTATCTCTGACTGTTTCACATGTATTGGCAGCTGACTCCTAAGGTGCAGGATCCGTTATCTCATATAGGATCCGTTCATACTCCAGAACTATCTTCAACTTTCGATACTAGCTACCGAAGTTGGATCCCACCAACTTATCATTGTCCAATAATGATCGAAGTGATAGGGAAGTAGCCATATCTGTACAAAGAAAAATCATAACCTAATTAGTAATTGATTCATTAAACCTAAAGATTTAAACTTTAATTAAAAGATTTTTCTCACTATTTTATTCGAATTGGTAGCCTTTACCTCTAATTTGAGAAATTATCTTAATTTTTTAGTGGGTACAAGAATCCACTTAGACTGCACACAAGTCCAACTTTGATTGGCTAACCCATGTATATCTAAGGGTAGGTTCATAATCAATTATTTTTCTAAATAATTTTTAGTAATTTTAATTTTGCCCCATTTTCTAATTAGTAGGCTTTGACCTCCACTAAAAAGGTCGGGTTAAATCTAACCATTAACATGACCATACTTGGCCCATCTAGCCAATGAATGATTAGGTCCAACTTTGGTTGGCTAATCTAACCACCATTTAGAAAGATGTAGTCAAAAAATCATATTATGAATGATAATTCCATCAGCCGATAAGCACAAGGCCTTTGGGCCTCCAATGATTATCCAATTGATGGACCCATTATCATCTACTTAATGGGAGGCTATGATCTAGTTATCACCATAACTATTTTATTTTAAAGATCTAATAATTTTAGAGGATTTAATTGATTTAGAGGATGAGGTCAGATAAACCAGCTTATCATGATCCTCCCACTGGCTTCACCAAGTCAGCTTAAGGGGGACCATTAAAAAGGCTGGTCTAGGAGCACCTAAATCAGTCACATTGATTTACCTAGCTAACATGGGTTAGCTCAATAGTCAAGTGATTCAATCAAAATATAATTTCATCAAAAGATCAGGTAAGTTCGATCGGTGGGAGGGTCTGCCAAAGCTTGCCTTAGACACCATCAGAAATGGTCAGGTAAGCGGGCTCCCAATTAAAAATCACCGATCTGATTTACCTTAGACACCAACTGGTTTAATTAGCTTCGATTGGATCAACCTAATAGTTTGTGCTAGACCACTTAGCCAAGAATCAAGTCCATTTGGTTCTCGTTAAAGATATGGACTTGAACAACTACAACTATTGCAATTGATCTAGAGAATTCTTGACCTAATCTAAGATAACAATTGATTAGATTTAGTCAATTCTCTAATTAAGTCCATCTTTAATCTAACCTTAGGTCTAACCCAATTAATGGACCTAATTCTCACTAACCTATTAACCCAATGTGTTATAGTTTGTGTCTTAGGTTCTTCAATTCACAATCCTAGAACCTAATCAAAATAACTTCTTAATTCTTAATTAAGTTTTGGGCTGAGGGTTGGGGTTCGGCTTTTTGAAAATAATTTTCATGTTTGTAAAATAATTTTACAATATGGTTCTACCAACCAAGTTGCATATTTGATTCATAATTAAGATGTAAATGAAATAAATATAAAACTACTTTAGATCTAATCTAAACAGGTTCATGTAATTAAAATAATTTCAACTTTAAACTGCGCAAATTTTTCAGACAAAAATATGATGGTTCTTTATGTAGGTTATATTAATAAAGAAATTTTATTTTAGATTTAAATATCTTTTAAATCTAATAAATTATAAATTTAATCTAGATCATATCTAACAAATTTATGATTAAAGATAGATCTACACGAACTAGGACAACCTTTGCACTGTAAAGAGTAAACCTTACAGCAGGATAACCATACAGTTCGTGATTAATCTAAAAATTTTAGTTTCAGATTTAATAATTATTGAGAATAGTGTCCCAAAGCCAATCATCAGCCTGTTGACGGTTGTGCTCCTTTTGTATTAGTACATAAATTATAAATAAATAAAAGTTATTTTGGTATTTTTTCATCACAAATGTTTCATCTTCTAATGAACTCCTGTGTTGTAGTGAAGTCCTTAGGATTATTTAGACTCGACGAAGGAGGATTTGTCCCTTAGTCCTTAAACATGTTCGCGATCAAATGATACGTTGTTACCAAAGACGACAACGTTTATCGAGCATAGGTCGTTGTGTGCCATATGGGTTGGTTGTCCTCATAACCAAAGAGTGTGGAGACACTCCTATGGCATACAGGTGAGATATAATGGTACATCTGCACTGAACGTGACCAACTCCGGAGCTATTTCTACTGTCAAGATTTGCTCCGATGGGATATGGGTATAAATGTCCCTCCGACCTAAGACCGCCACGGTGACTTGCAAGCAACTCACTGCACTTAGGCACTAGACTACCTGAATTTCTAATTCAATGATAGAAGGCTGCTGGGTGTAGTCAAGTACTTGACTTGTCAGTGCGTGTGTCAAGATGGGATTGACCACTCTAGTTTAGGAGCTGTGTACAGACGTGTTTCAATTTAGCAAAATCTTGGCCAGGATAGTCCTAGTGAGGAGTCACAGGACTAATTGAGTTGAGCACGATTCGGATGATATCATCAGGGCTGACAGTTTAACCCTGAGTCGTCCTAAACACAGGGGTCAAAAGGGATGAATTATACGGTAACCATATTCACGTAGGTTCTGAATATTGCGATTACGATTATTCGACCTATCCGATCATCGGGTACCATTGCTAGATGGTCACTTCGATTAGTATAGAAATTGGTTCCTGTGCTACCGGCTTAGGTTCGAACCTGCGGGGTCACACACATTAGTGGTTTCTTTATGATCAGATGGCTGATTATGAGTCTTATGTGTCTGAGACTCTATGATTGAGAATTAAGATTCTCTGATCATGAGTTCCACACATTTTGGGTACCGGGATCAAAATTTTGAATTTTAAATTTTGAATTTGAAATTTGAACTCTTTGATCAGGGTTTCACATCGATGGTCTCTGATGCCTGATTGCCCATCGGATTTGGACTCAATATTTATGAGAGGTTTAGTTAGTGATTTGATCGCTAATTAACTCAATTTGATTGAGTAATTATTTTTGGATCAAGTCCAATTGAATTGGATTCAGTTTGGATTGACCCGATTAGGTTAAATGTTGACCTAATCGCTAAGGTGGTTTAGTCCCTGATTTGATTAGGGGTTAGGTTTAGTTAATTCTTGATTTGATTAAGATTTTATTGAGCCTAATTAAGCCTAATTAAGTTAGATTTAATTTATTCTAATTGTGCTTAACCTATTTAGATTAGGTTGGCTCAATTAGGTTCAAACCACCTTGACTTTTCTCCCTGCACCACCTCACTTCTTCTGTGCATATTTAAAATCACGAGAAGCAACTTCTCATGAATTTTCTCCACACAGAAGCCATCCCATTCCTACCCTTGTGCACCAAATATCTGGATAAAAATAAGTTCGTTGCCCATTCAAATTCAAAAGAAAGTTTGAATTTGAATGAGCAACCAACTAATCCATGCGCCATGGTCTTATCTTGTGCGCCCCATATTTTACATGAGAAAATGTTTCTCATGTAAACTCTCTATGCACAAATCAACTCACACCCCTTCTCTTCTCACGCACAAGTGGATAGAGATGAGTTGGTTTTTTCATTTGAATTCAAATTTGATTTGAATTCAAATGTGCAACCACTTATCTTTATCCTCTCACGCGGATAAGACACATTCGACGTTGTTTTAAAAAGAGGAGAAAGGTGGGACGTGCATAGAAATTTTAGGAGAGAAACTTTGGGGCATGAGGAAAGTTTGTGCTTAAGGTGAAGGTCCAAAACCTTCCAAGAGAAAAAGAAAGAAAAAAAAGAAAATTGAGCGCAGGGTTTCTAGTGTGTACCGTAAGGTTTCTACCTAGGGTTTGGGAAGTGAGATTGGTGTGCCACGAGTGTTGTGAGTCCACCAAATTTTAGAGAGAGATCCATCAGCCTCTCAAGCAACCGTGCAAATGATCCGGAGCATCCGAGGAGTTAGCACACATTGATCGAAGGAGTTCGATCAACATCTACCATCAAAAGGGTGAAATCATGAACTAGCATTCGTGAGGAGCTGATCAGATGGGAGCTTCGTGTGGATGATCCGCAGAGGCCAGATATTTGTGTGGCTGCGATGTGACAATCAGAACCCCCCGACGGTGATCAGATTGCGGTGATCGACTACCCACAAAAGGTGATGTATTCTGAACACAATACTGTAAAAGGTTTACTGATTCAAATTTGAATTTCAAATTTAAATGCATGCTGTTGTATCATATTTAGATCCTAGTGTAGGGTTAATTAGTATTAATTAATGAGATTAATTAATAATTCCACTGTAAAATAGTAATTTTGAAAAAGATTTAAAATTATCATTTTGCCCCTGCACTAAATTTTCGCTACAAATGGTATCAGAGCATGGTTCTAGAATATGATATACATATTCATGCGTAGATTAAGATGTAATCTATAAGTTTAAATTTAAAATTCAAAATTCAAAATTTAAAAAAAATTGAAATTTAAAATTTGAAATTTGTTAGAAGTTTCAAATTTGAAATTCAAAATTTGAAATTTGAAATTTGGTTGAAATCTCAAATTTAAAATTTGAAATTCAAAATTTGAAATTTGAAATTCAAAATTCAAAATTTAAAATTCAAAGATTGGAAATTTGAAATTTGGTTGAAATCTCAAATTTGAAATTTAAAATTTGAAATTTGAAATTTAAAATTCAAAATTTAAATTTTGAAATTGGTATATTTAGATATACTTGATCCAAGTAGCAAGTAATCTAATTGGGTTGGTTGCCATGGCCGTCCGGTCATAGGAGAAAAGTAGGGTTTAAAGGCCCTCTCTTCCCATTCGATGGGGTCTCCTATGGCGGTAGGGGTACCGATGTAATTATATCCCATGCCGATGAAGCAGTGAAAGGATTTAATTATAAAATTTATCATGAATGTGTTAGATTAGATCTAAAAGAAAATTTATGATTTATTTTGAGTTATTTTCTGTTATGAAATGAGCAATAGGATTGCTGTTTATGAATTGTGCTGACCCGTTTGTGAAATGAGTCAACACATTTGGTGAACAAAAAAATAAAATCTTTCAAAATTTAAAAATTATTTTTGAAATGCCAAACCCTGACCCATCAGCCCAAGTACTTAATTAAAAGAATTAAGTGTCATCTAGTAGGTCTAGAATTGTGAATTAAGACCTAAGACAATTGCATAAACTTGTGGGTCAATGGGTTAGATGAATTAGGTCCATAATTGGGTTAGACCTAAGGTTAGCTTAAAAAAATGGACTAAATGGAGTAATTGGTCAAATCTAATCAAAAGTTGAATTAGATTAGGTCAAGGATACTCTAGACTCAACTTCAATAGTTGTAGTTGAATGGGTCCATGTCTTTAACTAGACCAAGATGGACTTAATTCATGGCTACGCGGTGGAGCCCTATTTACTAAGTTGATCAAAATTAAAACTAATGAACCGGTTGGTGTCTAAGGTAAGTTCGGCAGTTTTGACCAGTGGTTCTTAAGCGGGAGCTACTCGCATTGATTCGATCATTGACGAGTTAATGGCAAATCCCCACCACTGATCTCACTTACCTGACCAATCTGGTAAGTTAGATTTTGATTAGATCACTTGGTGATTAGAGCTTACCCATGTCATTAGGTAAATCAGTGTGACTGATTTAGGTGCTCCTAATGCCAGCTTTAATTAAATCTTTTTTTAATCTGACTTGGTGAAGTCAGTGGGAGGATTGAAATTGGCTGAATGATTTCTTCTCTACTATTCTTTAATAAAATCCTCAAAATTATTAGGTCCCTAAAATGATTAAGTTATAATGATAACTAAGTCATAGCCTCCCATTAAGTGAATGATAATGAGTCCATTAGTTCAATGATCATTGGAGGCCCAAAGGCCTGGTGCTCATTGGCTAATGGAATTATTATTCATAATATGATAATTTGATTAAGTCTTTCTGATGGTGGTTAGGTTAGCCGGCCAAAGTTGGGCCTGATCATTTATTGGTCCGATTCACTAAATTAAGTCATGTTAATGGTTGGACCTAACCAGATCTTTTCAGTGGAGGCCAAAGCCTACTGATTAGGTTCTGGGGCAAAATCAATTACTAGAAGTTGTTTAGAGAAACAACTGGTTAAGAACCTACCCATAGATGCACATGGGTTGACCAACCAAAGTTGGGCTCGTGTGTAGTCTGTGTGGATTCTAGTACCCATTAAGGAATTAAAGTAATTCCTCGAATTGGAGGATGAGGCTACCAGTTCGTAAAAATATTGGAAAAAACTTTAGACTAAAGTCCAAGTCTTTAGTATTAATTTATGTACTAATAGAGGTCTCGTTTTCCTTTATGCAGCTATGGCCACTACCCTGTCGCTCCGGTCATTATTAGATAATGACAAGCTCATGGGACCCAATTTCGATAGCTGGTATCAAAAATTGAAAATCGTCCTTGAGCATGAGCGGATCCTTTATGTAGTAACGGATCCAGCACCTGAGGAGCCAGCTCCGAATGCTAGTAAGGCGATCCGAGACACTTACTTGAAGTGGCTCAATGATCGCACCACCGTTCGATGTATTATGCTAGCAGCAATGAATGACGAGTTCAGCCGAAGGTTTGAGAACGCCCAGCCACAGGAGATGCTTCAAATGTTGAACGACTCCTTTGGCATGCCTGACGACATTGAAAGGCACAAAACTAGTTGTGCCATTTTCAATGCTCGGATGAGGGATAGGGCCTCAGTCACTGATCATGTACTGTACATGATCGAGATGATTGAGCACCTAAGCAAATTGGGCTTTCCTCTGTACGAGCAGCTCGGTAAGGATGCGATCCTTAATTCCTTGCCCAAGTCCTTCCTCCCATTCCTTACTCATTTTCGAATGACAAAGCCTGCAGTAAACTATCACGGATTGTTGGGGTTGCTGCAGAACTTTGAGAAGGATCACCAACTCCATAAGGAGTCGGTGAATGTAGTGGGAGGGTCTTCTTCTCGTCATCAACCCTTTGGGAAGGGGAAGAAGAACAAGAAGAAAAAAAATAAGAAGGTGCAATCTCATGCTGAGACAGTAGCACAGGGTCAGACCAAGAAGCGCAAGCATGGCCAGAGCCAGGCGGAGTGCTTCTTTTGCAAGAAGCAGGGGCATTGGAAGAGGAATTGTCCTCAATACATTGCCTCCCGGGATCCGAACAGGCCAAAGAAGAAGCAAGGTAATTATATGATAACTCCTTGCAAATTTTCGATTTGTGATACTACTGCCTAGGTATTGGATACCGGAAGCCCTTATCATATTTGTAATTCGATGCAGGGTCTGCAGGTCAGTAGGAGATTTGATGAAGGCGAGAGGTTCCTGAATGTTGGAGATGGAAGCAAAGTTTCAGTTCTAGCTTTAGGAATCATGAGTCTTGTAATCAATTCTCATAATGTAATTCTGAGTGAATGTCACTATTATCCAAGTTTTTTATTAAATATTATTTCTGTAGGCCTTTTGGCCATGTACGGTTATGATTTTTTAATAAAAGGAAATATTTGCAATATCATTTTGAATGGTGTTACAATATTTGTTGGATAATTAAATAATAGAATTTACTTACTATCACAGCCTGTTAATGTGGTTCAAAACTTCGGTAAACACTCTAGAATAGATAATGTGTCAGAAGTCTACCTTTGGTACTGTAGGCTAGGTCATATCAATAAGAACAGGATAAATAGGTTGGCTCAAGAAGGAATTCTTGAAGTTAGTGATTGTGAATCACTTCCAACCTGTGAGTCCTGTCTTCTTGGGAAGATGACCAAGTCACCTTTTACTGAAAAAGGTGAGCGAGCCAGTGAACTCTTAGGTCTGGTACATTCTGATGTATGTGGACCCATGAGCTCAAGTGCAAGAGGTGGATTTTTCTACTTCATAACCTTCACAGATGACCTATCTAGGTATGGGTATGTCTATTTAATGAAGCATAAGTTGGAATCATTTGAAATGTTCAAACTATTTCGAAATGAGGTAGAAAAACAAACTGGGAAGTGTATTAAAACTCTTCGATTTGATCGAGGAGGTGAATACCTTTCCAATGAGTTTCTGACGTATCTAGGGGAGAATGGGATTCTCTCTCAGTGGACTCCTCCTGGAACACCACAGCATAATGGTGTGTCTGAAAGGAGGAATCAGACCCTGTTAGACATGGTTCGATCCATGATGGGGTTTGCTGGACTGCCGATCTCTCTCTGGGGATATGCGCTCGAATCGGCTTGTTACCTTCTAAATAGAGTTTCGAGTAAGTCTGTAGCCAAAACGTCATATGAGATATGGATAGGACGTAAGCCAGTACTCTCGCACCTTAGGGTTTGGGGGTGTCCGGCTTATATTAAACGTTTAATTACAGACAAGCTTGGACCTAGGTCTGACAAGTATAATTTTATTTAGTATCCAAAAGAGACCAAAGGGTATTATTTCTACCTTGCTGATGAGCAAAAGGTGTTTGTCAGCCTTAAGGTAATTTTTTTAGAAAAGGAGTTCCTTAGTGAAAAAACTGTTGCCTCTAAGGTCGAACTTGACGAAGTTCGACAGGTGGAAAAACTGACACATGTTACTGAACCTGAACCGGATTTGATTAGATCAGATCCGGAGCCCATTGATTATGCACCCTTAAGGCGGTCTGGTAGAGTACCACATCAACCGAACAGATACTATGGTTTCTTGATCCGGGATGGTGATCCTGTCGAACTTGATGAAAATGATGAGGATCCGATCACCTACATGGATGCAATGCAGAGACCTGACTCTGAGAAATGGCTAGAGGCCATGAAATCTGAAATGGAGTCCATGAAGGTCAACGATGTGTGGACATTGGTTGACCCACCCGAAGGAGTAAAACCCATAGGGTGTAAGTAGATCTTCAAAAGGAAGAGGGGCACAGACGGAAAGGTGGAGACCTATAAAGCCCGTCTGGTTGCCAAGGGATATCGTCAATGTTATGGTATAGACTATGACGAGACATTTTCTCCTGTGGTAATGCTCAAATCCATTCGGATTATGCTTGCGATAGCTGCCCATCTGGACTATGAAATCTGGCAGATGGATGTGAAGACAGCTTTCCTAAATGGAGAGCTGGACGAAGAGGTGTATATGATACAACATGAAGGGTTCACATCCACAGATGAGTCTAAGGTGTGCAAGCTACAGAGGTCCATTTATGGACTTAAGCAGGCATCTCGGAGTTGGAACATACGTTTTGATAGGACGATCAAAACGTATGGCTTTGTTAAGAATGGAGAAGAGCCCTGCATTTATAAGTGGGCTAATGGTCCAGTAGTAGTATTTCTTGTATTGTATGTGGATGATATTCTATTAATCGGGAATGATGTCCCTGCATTACAGGGAATAAAGATTTGGCTATCGTCACAGTTCTCCATGAAGGATCTGGGAGAAGCTTCCTACATCCTAGGGATGAGGATCTATAGGGATAGATCCAAAAAGTTGCTTGGCTTATCCCAGTCCACGTACATTGATACTATGCTGAAAAGGTTCAGCATGGAAAATTTCAAGAAAGGCTATCTACCGATAGGCCATGGAAATTCTCTCTCGAAGAGGGATTGTCCGACAACACCTCAAGAGAGAGAGCGTATGGGTAGGATTCCATATGCTTCGGCAGTGGGATCTATCATGTACGCCATGACATGTACACGACCAGATGTGGCATACTCACTAGGGGTAGTGAGTAGATACCAATCTGATCTAGGAGAGAATCACTGGAAGGTTGTTAAAACCATCCTGAAGTATTTAAGAAATACTAAGGACCAGTGGCTTATATATGGTGAATCGGACTTGAGACTTATAGGGTTTACAGACTCTAGTTTCCAGTCTGATCGCGATGATAGCAAGAGTGTGTCAGGATTTATTTTTACCCTTAATGGTGGGGCTGTCTGCTGAAAGAGTTCCAAGCAGCACACTGTGGCTGATTCAGTATGCGAGGCAGAGTATATTGCTGCATCAGATGCTGTCAAAGAAGCGTTGTGGCTGAGGAAATTCATCACCGAGCTCGGAGTAGCACCCTCCCTTGTTGGTCCAGTTCTGCTCTACTGCGACAGCTCTGGAGCCATTGCTCAGGTGAAGGAACCAAAGGCACACCAGCGGACGAAGCATATTCTGCGCCGCTACCATCTCATCCGAGAGATCGTGGATCGAGGTGACGTCGATCTTCAGAAGATCGACGGGAAGGAGAACCTGGCTGACCCATTCACTAAAGCCATTGCGGTGAAGGAGTTCAACGACTACAAGTCGAAGATGGGTATTAGATACTGCACCGATAGGCTTTAGGCCAAGTGGGAGATTATTGGGAATAGTGTCCCAAAGCCAATCGTCAGCCTGTTGGCGGTTGTGCTCCTTTTGTATTAGTACATGAATTATAAATAAATAAAAGTTATTTTGATATTTTTTCATCACAAATGTTTCATCTTCTAATGAACTCCTATGTTGTGGTGAAGTCCTTAGGACTATTTAGACTCGACAAAGGAGGATTTGTCGCTTAGTCCTTAAACATGTTCGCGACCAAATGATACGTTGTTACCAAGGATGACAATGTTTATCGAGCATAGGTCGTTGTGTGCCATATAGGTTGGTTGTCCTCATAACCAAAGAGTGTGGAGATACTCCTATGGCATACAGGTGAGATGTAATGGTACATCTGCACTGAACGTGACCAACTCCGGAGCTATTTCTGCTGTCAAGATTTGCTCCGATGGGATATGGGTATAAATGTCCTTCCGACCTGAGACCGCCACAGTGACTTGCAAGCAACTCACTGCACTTAGGCACTGGACTACCTGAATTTCTAATTCAATGACGGAAGGCTGCTCGGTGTAGTCAAGTACTTGACTTGTCGTTGCGTGTGTCAAGATAGGATTGACCATTCCAGTTTAGGAGCTGTGTACAGTCGTGTTTCAATTTAGCAAAACCTTGGCCAGGGTAGTCCTAGTGAGGAGTCACAGGACTAATTGAGTTGAGCACGATTCGGATGATATCATCAGGGTTGACAGTTTAACCTTGAGTCGTCCTAAACATAGGGGTCAAAAGGGATGAATTATACAGTAACCAAATTCACGTAGGTTCTGAATGTTGCGATTGTGATTATTCAACCTATCCGATCATCGGGTACCATTGCTAGATGGTCACTTCGATTAGTACAGGAATTGGTTCCTGTGCTACCGGCTTAGGTTCGAACCTGCGGGGTCACACACATTAGTGGTTCCTTTCTGATCAGATGGCTGATTATGAGTCTTATGTGTCTGAGACTCTATGATTGAGAATTAGGATTCTCTGATCATGAGTTTCACACATTTTGGATACCGGGGTCAAAATTTTGAATTTTAAATTTTGAATTTGAAATTTAAACTCTTTGATCAGGGTTTTATATCGATGGTCTCTGATGCCTGATTGCCCATCGGATTTGGACTCAATATTTATGAGAGATTTAATTAGTGATTTGATCACTAATTAACTCAATTTGATAGAGTAATTATTTTTGGATCAAGTCCAATTGAATTGGATTCAGTTTGGATTGACCCGATTAGGTTAAATGTTGACCTAATCGCTAAAGTGGTTTAGTCCCTGATTTGATCAGAGATTAGGTTTAGTTCATTTCTGATTTGATTAGGATTTTATTGAGCCTAATTAAGTCTTATTAAGTTAGATTTAATTTATTCTAATTATGCTTAACCTATTTAGATTAGGTTGGCTCAATTAGGTTCAAACCACCTTGACTTTTCTTCTTGCACCACCTCACTTCTTCTATGCATATTTAAATTCACGAGAAGCAACTTCTCATGAATTTTCTCCACACAGAAGCCATCCCATGCCCACCCTTGTGTGCCAAATATCTGGATAAAAATAAGTTGGTTGGCCATTCAAATTTAAAAGAAATGTTGAATTTGAATGAGCAACCAACTAATCCATGCGCCATGGTCTTATCTTGTGCGTCCCATATTTTACATGAAAAAATGTTTCTCGTGTAAACTCTCCATGCACAAATCAACTCACGCCCCTTCTCTTCTCACGCACAAGTGGATAGGGATGAGTTGGTTTTTGCATTTGAATTCAAATTTTATTTGAATTCAAATGTGCAACCACTTATCTTTATCCTCTCACGCGGATAAGACACGTTCGATGTTGTTTTAAAAAGAGGAGAAAGGTGGGACGTGCGTAGAAATTTTAAGAGAGAAACTTTGGGGCGTGAGGAAAGTTTGTGCATAAGGTGAAGGTCCAAAACCTTCCGAGAGAAAAAGAAAGAAAAGAAAGAAAATTGAGCGCAGGGTTTCTAGTGTGTACCCTAGGGTTTCTACCTAGGGTTTGGGAAGTGAGATTGGTGTGCCACGAGTATCGTGAGTCCACCAAATTTTAGAGAGAGATCTATCAGCCTCTCAAGCAATCATGCAAATGATCTGAAGCATCCGAGGAGTCGGCACACATTGATCGAAGGAGTTCGATCAACATCTGCCATCAAAAGAGTGAAATCACGAACTAGCATTCGTGAGGAGCTGATCAGACGGGAGCTTCGTGTGGATGATCCACAGAGGCCAGACATTTGTGTGGCTATGATGTGATGATCAGAGCCCCCGACGGTGATCAGATTGTGGTGATCGACTACCCGCAAAAGGTGATGTGTTCTGAACACAGTATTGTAAAAGGTTTACTGATTCAAATTTGAATTTTAAATTTAAATGCATGCTGTTGTATCATATTTAGATCCTAGTGTAGGGTTAATTAGTATTAATTAATGAGATTAATTAATAATTTTGCTGTAAAATAGTAATTTTGAAAAAGATTTAAAATTACCATTTTGCCCCTGCACTAAATTTTTGCTACAATAATAAGATTATAAATTAGATCTAATCTAAGAAATAATTTAAGCATGTATAAATAATTATATAATAAACAACCTAGGCTCTGATATCAATTGAAGAAACCAGATCTAGGATTTCAAGGTTAGATCTTGAAACTTTTTCAAGATCATGCAGCGGAGATTAAAATAAATAAAAATTTATTTTATAAAACCAGAGAATCTCTCGATCTAAGATTTTATTATATAATTATTACATGATATTAAATCAAAAATTAAAATATATAGAGAATGAACTACATGTTGATCATATCAACATGTTTCTATGCTACATCTAATGTATGTAATAAACAATAGATCAAATCTATTACCTTGCAAGTTAGACATTCTAGCCTTGCTGATATGGACTTGAGGATGATGTTGTGAGCTACACACATGTCCAACCTCTAGGAGTCATCCACACGAGCCCACGAATCTCGATCAGAAGTCCTACTCCAGAAAATCAGAACAATATGCTAGTACTGCGCTGATCCTTCTTCGATGGTTGATCAGGTACCTCTTTCTTCTTGATTTGAACTCTCCCAAAGATGAGAAGTAGGAGGAGGAGTTTCAGATCTGATATACTCTTAGAAAACTCGAGATGGAGGAAGGGAAGAGATGAACACAACAACCCTAGAAGAAGACCCTCTTCTTCTTCTCTTTGCTCTCTCTAGACACCCTATCTTGTGTCTATTATATCTCTACACCCTAACTTTCTTTTTCTTGGATTTTTGGACACCCCAAAGGTCTCTCTTTTATCTATTTTTTATAAAAATTTCATAAAAAAAATTATTTTATATAGAGAGATATGATAGAGTTCTTGTCTAGGTCAAATACCTAGTCAAGGTTTATCCAAATATGGCAAGATAAGGGGTGCCCAACTCTTGGGTGCCCCCTCCTTCTTTTTATTTGTGGACCACCCACAAAGGGTGCCTATCAAGTGCCATAAAATCCACAAAAATATCAAAAAAAATTTGAGTAAAATTGATGTAAAAAAAAAGATTTTTGGATTTCTAAAACTCTATCTCATAGAATTTGAAATCCAAACTTATTCCTACTTTGATTTGATCCACAACCATCTTCCATGTAAGAAAGAAGAGAGGAAACCTTTTGGGCATGGTGAAGACCTGGGAGAGGATTTTTGTCGCACAAAATAAGAGGGAATTGGCATGGAATAAGAGAGATGGTGTGGGGGGCTTATGTGGCGTAAGGAAGAATCCTAGTCTTACTAGCATTCTATCTTGTGACTTGTTTTAATTTGGTTTCTCAAACCAAATCAAACCAAAATTAGATCAACCTAATTCAAATAGATCTTAACCTAATTAAAAATCTAATTTAATTTGATTAAATTAGATTTAAATCTATTTTAATTTTTTAATCAAATTAAAAATTAGGTTGACCCAAGTCCTAATTGAACTAGGACTAATTTTTTCTTACACTTGGCTTATCCAATAAACCAATTGAACTTGATCCAATCAAGCCTAAACTAAATCTAATTAAATTATATTCAATTAGACTTAATCTTAGCCTATTGGCTTAAACAAATTAAGTCAATTAGCAATCAAATTACTAATTGATCCTCCTGCAACCCTTGCACTAGGTTAAATGTCAATCGTATTGATTGTTTAACCATAGAATGATTCTTAATCGTTGATCAACCATCCGATCGGATCATGAACTCTAATGTGTATGACCTCATAGATCCAAACTTAAGCTGGTAGTATAGAAATAAATTTTTGTACCAATCAAAGTGACCATCTAGCAATGGTACCCGATGGCCGGATAGGTCGAATGTGTAGAACAACATCCTTAGAACCCATGCGGATATAGTTTTCATATAATTCATCCCCTTGATCAAAATGATCATAGGACACCTTAGAGTTCAACTGTCAACTCTGATCAGGTTGTCCACATTGTATTTTAAAATATCAAATCCATCTGATGGATTATCCTGGCCAAGGTTTTGTTAGATTGAAATTCAGCAACTCATTCTTCTCCAACTCTTAGAGTGGTCAATCTCATCTCGATCACACTCTGACTTTACAAGTACTTGACTGTGCCTAGAAGCCTTTCATTACTGAATTAAAAATTCAGTTAGTCCAATATCAAAGCACAGTGAGTTGCTTGCAAGTCACTAAGACAATCTCAGGTCTAAGAGACACTTATGCCTATATCCCATCAGAGACATTCTCGATAGTAGAATGCTCTGAAGTTGATCACGTTCAATGATGACGTACCCTTATATCTCACCTGTATATCATACCAGTGTCTCCACACTCTTTGGTTAAGAGGACAACCAACCCATATGGCCTATAGTGACCTATGCTCGATAGAAGCTGTCATCCTTATTAACAGCCTATCATTTGGTCGTGAACAATTTTAAAGACTAATCGATAAATCTTCTCTTTATTGAACTTAAATAGTCCTAAAGACTTCATCATAACAACGGAGTTCATTAGAAGATGAAAACTTATGATGAAAATACTAAAAATATATTTTACTTATTAATAAATCAATTACAATACTTGATTGCTCAACCATCAACAGCTTGGTGATTGGCTTTTGGGACATATTTTCCAACAAAGCTACTTTCATTCAAGATTCAAACTAATCCAATTGGTCAAAAAAGTATTAAGATTGGTGGGGGTCCCCCCATTGCTTTTCTTAAACACCAATAAAATTGGCCAGATCAGCAACGGAACCAATTAAATAACCACCGCACTTAAAACACTCCTTAGACACCAATTGATTAATCGATTCAAAAAAATAGGTCAGCTTCTGGTTCACAATACTATGACTTAATATAATTTTTATGAGGACTTTAATGGTCTTAAACACATCCTAATTCAATCAGTCACAATGATGCACTATAATAGTTGTATCTTAATAATCATAATAACTAATTATGGCATCTTATCATATCTCTAAGATATAAAAGCAGAATCATATAATATGATTATAACTAAACATCTCAAGCATATCATATATGCATGAGGTTTTAATAATATACATGAATATAAAACTCTTTTTTCGCAGTTCTTCTTCTTGAAACATCACAGTGGCACCCCTACACACCATAAGAGTATCCTATTGAATAGGAAGAGAGGGTCTCTGAACCTTACTTGCTTTTATGACTGGACGACCTGATGATGAACTCTAATTAGAGTACTAAGCTACTAAGAAAATTTTATACATACATCATGCATTTTATATTTAAAACATATCTCTAAGACATGCTAGGGTTTGAATGTTCAATCGGGTTCAACCCTTGACCCGACTTGAACCAAACCAAAAACTCATGCTTGATCACAATCAAGATAATAATTTAATCTTTGATTACATAAATCAAGATAGGCTCTGATACCACTATTGGATTTCGATGGCACAGCGGAAGGGTTAGGTGTTTAAAATTTTTATTCAAAATATCCAATGCACCAAAAACCCTAATGCCCAAAAGCTCTTGACTATAATAATCAAAGCATAATAAATATAAATTAGGATAAGAAGAATACCTGTAGAGCTAATCTCAATTTTCACAAGGCATCCAAGTGTCCGCCCTTCAATGGTAATCCATACGAAAATTGAACCAAAGACAGCGCTCGTTCTTCACCTTGCTTCAAGAGTTCTAGTCCCTAGAACTCGACTAGCCTCGTACCGATCAAGTTTCTTCAAGAATCTGACCTCACCCTCTTAGAATCTCCTCTGAACTTTTGATTTTCCTTATTTAGAACCCTTATAATCCTTGTTAGGACTAGATAAGATTTTGTCTTAAATCCCAAAGCCTTGTCCTAAAACTAAGATAGGTTGTAAGAAAAAAGGAGAGCAACAGGAGAGAAATTGGAAACCCCTCTTAGATTTTTCAGATACCCAGCACCCAGGCCTATTTATAGCCATTAGAGTGACACCAAAAGAGAGGGACATGCCTTATCCAAAAGGCATATCTGATCTGATTATTAGAGATAAGAGTTCCTTCAAGCAGAAGGACTCTTATCCATGATACGTCGATCAACACCCAAGTCTGCACGCATGCAACCAAAGAAGGGATGTTTTCACATCCTCTCTCAAATCAAAAAAATCCTCAAAAATCCATGTAGATTGGAGATTTAATCTAGATTATAAAAAATCAAAAATGGTGATAAAATTCTCATGAAAGGATGCTATCCTCAAACCTCTTCATGTGAGTGCTGATCACCATGCATGCAGGCATTAGGACCGACTTATGGCATCCGTTTGGTATCCAGATAAGTCTGAAAAAATTTCAAAAAAACTATCAAAAATATCTTGTTAAATGAAAAATATTATCACTAAAAATTATTATAATCTAAAAGCATTTGATAGGGAGAAGGACTCCCCAAATCACGGAGAGAGGCGATGCTTTTGCGCGCACGTGCGAGACATCCTTCTTTTTCCAATTTTTTTCTCTTCTCCAAAAATTCTAGAAAAAATATATCTCATACTTTGAGATATGTACCAGATGATGGATGATGATGTGGGTTACTATACATATTTTAATCTAATAAAAAATAATATTTTTTTCTTCTGCCCACGCCAACACTTGTACACAGAACCTGTTTTAACCAAGAGTCCACCACAACTTGGACTCCTCATAATTGGTGTTAACATGGGATGTGATGCCTCAATTTAGATTGCTTCTAGGTGATATGACCTGACCCAAATGTCTACCAAATTGGGCTAGCTAATTAGCAAGGGATGGGACCAAATTGGTCTCCAAAGGAGCAAGGGTTTTGACACGTGCTAGCATGCTTACCGGAACCCTGATTGAATCTAAAATTTCAATCAACCTTTTTCAAAAGAGTCCTTAGCTAATTTCTATATGTGTGTTACCCATTGGGTTCTACATCTAGTCGGTAGTAGGTCCGAATATAAGTTGACCAAATTTGATTAGATTTCAATCTAATCGATTTAGGTCCAATTGAGCTAACCCGAGTTCAACAATTAGAATCTTTTCTAATTGGCAATCGAATTAAACTCTTTAATTCAATCAAAAATCTACAAGTCAAGATTGATATCTAGCAATGTATCATGACTATTCAGAAGATATAAAATTTAGTAAAAATATCAAATAAACCCTTCAGTGGTAAATTATCGTGCAATTCAATCCTTCGATCATCCTTGCACCCTGAATATGTTCATGAGTATGGAATCATGTCAAACTCAAACACATATTCATATCGATTCTTAATTAACCAATAATGACTCCAATGAAGAAGCATTAGAAACTCTTTCTAATCTCCTTCCTGCTTTTGGTCAAAAGATTTTTCTGAGTCATCTAGAATTGAGAATACACAGGATGCGATCTCCTCTTACTAGGAGTGATCGATTCCAATTGACCTACTGACAACCTTCATACACACTCCACCATATCCAAAACACTCTGTACATATCTTAATGCCATACCTGGGTATGAACCAAAATATGGGTTCATGTGCATAAGATTCCATGATGGTTTCAGGTCTAAGGATCACTTGCACAACTCCCACTTAAAGAACCATTTTTGACATGCAAATAAGGCTTCCATTTGATGTTCTCTTTCATCGAGTCAATTCAGTGGATTCATTTCTCAAATGAGTACCCACATCCTTGTATTAGTGTCTCACACAAGTGGCTAGTGAGATCTGCCATCCTCTCCATTGAGCATACATATAATGTGCCAATCTATCTGGAACATTGATCTCCGACTCAATGCTCCTACGATCAAGAATATTTAAGATTAAGATTTTAGGATTTTAGGTCTCACTAGCATGACCCATTCATATCTCCTAAAACCATTATCCTAATCTTTGAGGTTCATCATAATCTTAGACATATTAAGATGCAGCTAATATGATAAATCAATACCTCAAATAATAAATATCATTTCATGAGTTTGAAAATTTTAAAGAAAGTTCCATCGCAACATACTTACGATTGGCTTATAGGGCACACTTCTTTCAGGCTCCTTGGCTTGAGCAATGGCTCCAGTATTATCACAGTATAATAAGACAGAGCCATCAACGAAGCGTGCCACTTCAAGCTCATCGATGAACTTTCATAACCATACAGCTTCCTTCCCAGCATCGGATGCTGCGATATACTTTGCTTTGCAAACAGAGTCTGCTACAGTATTCTGTTTGAAACTTTTTTAGCAGATTACTCCACCATTTAGAGTAAAAATATAATCTGACATACTCTTACTATCATCATGGTCTAATTAAAAGATAGAGTCAGTGAACCCCATAAGTTTTCAATCAATTTCATCATACACAAGCCACTGGTCCTTAGTATTTCTCAAATACTTGTGACCTTCTAGTGGTTTTCTCCTAAATCAGACTAGTATCTACTCACTACCCCTAATGAGTATGCCATGTCTGGTCTCATACATATCATGACGTACATAATAAAATCCACTACCAAAGCATATAAAACTCTACTCATACACACTCTCTCTCTAAAGGAGTTATCGGACAATCTCCTTTCGAAAGAAAAATTTTTTGGCCTATCAAAAAATAGCTTTTTTTAGAATTCTTCATGTTGAACCATTTCAGCTTGGTATCTATGTACGTAGATTGGAAGACTCCGAGCAGCCTCTTAGATCTATCACTATAGATCTTCATCCCTAGGATGTAAGCTGCTTCTCCCAAATCCTTCATGGAGAATTGTGACAACAGCCAAACTTTTATTCTCTATAATGTAGGGACACCATTCTCGATTAAGAGAATGTCATCTACATACAACATAAGAAATATAATTATGAAACCATTTGTCCACTTATATATGTAGGATTTCTCTCCATTCCTAACGAAGTCATACGTTCTGATCACCTTATCAAAATGTATATTCCAACTCTGAAATGCTTGCTTCAATCCATAAATGGATCTCTGAAACTTACACACTTTGAACTCATCTGTAGATACAAATCCTTCAGGTTGTATCATATACACCTCTTCATTCAGCTCTCCATTTAGGAAAGCTGTCTTCACATTAATTTGCCAGACTTCATAGTCCAAGTATGCTACTATCGCAAGCATGATTCGAATGGATTTGAGTATTGCCACAGGAGAAAATGTCTCATCATAGTCAATATCATAATGCTGATAATAACCCTTGACAACCAAACAGGCTTTATAGGTCTCCACCTTTCCATCTGCACCCCTCTTCCTCTTGAAGACCCACTTACACCCTATGGGTTTAACCCCTTCAGGTGGGTCAACTAATGTCCATACATCATTGACTTTCATGGACTTTATTTCAGATCTCATGGCTTCAAGCTATTTATCAGAGTCGGACCTTTATATGACATCCATGTAGGTGATCGGATCCTCATCATTCTCATCAAGTTTGACAGGATCTCCATCTCGGACCAAGAAACCTAGGTATCTGTCCGACTGACACGGTACTCTATCAGATCACCTTAAGGATATTTGTTCATTGGGCTTCGAATTTGAACTTATCAAATCTAGTTCAAATTCAATCATTGGTATCGGTTCTTCTACCAATCGAACTTCGTCAAGCTCGATTTTAGAGGTACTTATTCCTTTACAAAGAATTTTTTTTTTCAAAAAGTGTGCCTTACTACTGACAAACACCTTTTGTTCAGCAGACAGATAAAAGTAATATCCCCTCATTTTCTTGGGATACCTTACGTGATTATACTTATCGGATCTAGGACTGAACTTGTCAGTTTGTAATCATTTAACATAAATCAGACATCCCTAAATCCTAAAGTAAGAGAGATTCGGCCTACATCCTGATTATATCTCATATAGTATCTTACTAACTGACTTACTCAAAATATTATTAAGCACAAGATAGACTATTTCAAGTGCATATCCTCAAAAGAAGATCAACAGAGTTGCAAACCCCATCATAGATCGAACCATGTCCAACAAGATTCGATTCCTCCTTTCTAAGATGCCATTATGCTATGGTGTCCTTGGAGGGATCCATTGGGAGAGAATTTTATTCTCTCCTATATATGTCAAAAATTTACTAAAAAGGTATTCACCTCCTCAATCAGATCGAAGAGTTTTAATACTTTTTTCAGTTTGTTTCTCTACTTCATTACGAAACTATTTCAACATTTCAAATGATTCAAACTTGTATTTCATCAAGTAGACATACCCATACCTAGATAGGTCATCTATGAACGTAATGAAGTAGTTATATCCTTCTTTGGCACATGTGCTCATAGATCCATATACATCAGTATATATCAGACCTAGCACATCATTGGCTCGTTCACCTTTTTCAATAAAAGGTGACTTGGTCATCTTTCTAAGCAAACAAGACTCACAGGTAGATAACAATTCATAATCATCTTTATTAAGAATTCTTTCTTGAGCTAACATATTTATCCTGTTCTTGTTGATATGACCTAGCTTATAATGCCAAAGGTAGGCATCCATGACATCATCTATTCTAGGATGTTAATTTGAAATGTACATTACATTAGGCCTAGATACAACATGGATACCATTATTCAACTGTCCATAAAAAATTATAACACCATTCAAAATGATATCACAAAAATTTTTCTTTATTGATATTTCACAATTAGAATTAGCCAAAAGGCCTACAGAAATAATATTTTAAAAAAAATTAGGATAGTAATGACACTCATTAAGAACAATATACTGAAATGCGAATACAAACTTGAAGATTCCTAAAGCTAGAACTGGAACTGATCTTCCATCTCCTACATTCAAGAATTCTTGCCTTCTCCAAATTTCTTAGTGACCTAAAGATCCTGCAATGAATTGTAAATATGAATAGGGCTTTCAGTATCCAATATCCAGGTCATTGTATCTATAAGAGAGAAGTTACAAGGTGTTATCACATAAGTATCTTGTCCAACAATTGATTGCTTCTTCTTTGACCTGTTCAGATCAAGAGAAGTGATATACTAAGGACAGTTCCTCTTCTAGTGACCCTGCTTCTTGCAAAAGAAGCACTCTGTCTGACTTTGATCAATCTTGAACTTGGGTTTCTGGGACTGACTCCCAGCACCAGGCATCTTCTTATTCTTCTTCTTTTTCTCTTTCTTAAAGGGATGATGACTATCCGAAGAAGATCCTCCCACTAGATTCACTGTCTCCTTGTGGAGCTGGTGATCTTTCTCAAAAATTTGTAGCAACCCCAATTGTTAGATGTATGCCCTAAAAGCCAATCTTGGCTGACACATTTCATATCTCTAGGACATAATTTTGTACTTATTGGATAGTTATATTATCATTTATGTCTATATGTTCATGAATCATCCAAGGGATTAATAAGATGATGACATATATTCTCAAAGAGTTGAGAATTTGAGACATATATCATTGATGGTTGATTCCTAAATTGCTTCTGGTCATAGGATCATCATGGGGATGGTGATTGATTTGGATAGACCAGTGCACGGATCGCTTTCTTCGGACAGATGGATCTCAAGTCTGCAGTATAGAGACACTGGAGCGAGAGTGCAGGTGATTGTTGGAGAATAACTAGCACTAAGCATGACCAACACGAGAAGTCATATAGATGTCAACTCATTCATCAGTGACTTTCTCGATGCTGCAGTTGTATGACTGGTCTTTTGACCTGAGATGACACTACTGCTCATAGTGAGGTTGCTGGAGTTTGACTGACACATTAACAGGGGTCTCAAAGATCCCTTGTAGTGGATGTTGATGATAGTTGGTCCACTGTAGGAGTAGGGTGTGCATCAAGATGAGATCTATCGATTCTAGTAGAAGGAAGTAGTCCTATGGGATTTAAGAGGCTGAGTCCTTAAGTCTATGACCATAGCAATGTGATTGATCGAAAAGAGTTTCTATAGAATCATATATGAACATAAGCTAATTGAATCTATCATATGACCGATATTGAGGTTTGACAATTTATCCATGACCTGCCATCTAGTCGGGACTCACGATAGAAGAACTGAATCATACGTTAAATACATCTAGAGATTCATTTCAGTTCTACTGGGTTGCCACTACATACTATTAGGTGTCACTAGTAGATTGTGAGAGCTCACTAGAGTTGTTTTAGATCGACAATGTTTGTTGAGTTAGAGTGAAATTATTCTGATCATTAAAAAGAGTTTCAATGATACGATGATAGAGATCATTGTATGTTTCACTACCAGATAGAATTGAACCTATGAGGTCACACCACAAAGGGATTAGGTCTGAAATAAGTAATTAAGCTAATGAAGTATCAATTGGGTTTAGAGAAATCCATTAGGTTCATGGTAACCTTGCTAGCACATAGTTGGACCCAATTCCTCTTTTCGTTGGGATTACTTATTTGATAAGTTAATTCTAACTTAATTATCTACTAATAACCTATATGAATAAGATTCATAAGACTTCAATTATTAGATGTCTAAGGTTATGGATCACATAAATTAAGGGTGCAAATCCCTTATGAATCTTCTTGATAGTTATTATGGGGCGCCATCTTGATTTGATCAATTTGGGCATGTCCATTGATTAGAGGGCCTTTTATTTTCATATGGAGCATCTCTTGGGTGTATTTTAGGATATCTAATTATGGATGCAAGGGCTCCAATTGTTGGTGTCTAATGGGCTTCTTAATGTAAGTTGGATAACTTAAGTTAATAGGAATCCTAATACAAGTAGGACTTGTATTATAAGATTGAATAGGATTCAATCCTTTTGCATATTTAAAAGAACCTCCCCTAAGGTTCCTAGAGCATCAAAATCAGTAGCCCCTCACACCCAAAGGCTCTCTCCATGCCCTCTCTTCCTCTCCTTTTCTCTCCTCTTGGGTGTTCTATACACTCCTTCCTTGGGATGCACATCCCAAGGAGTTCCATGCCCAAAGGAGTTTGGGTGCCTCTTCTTTACTAGTTTCTAATATCTAGTAGTAGCACATAGCAAGAAAAAATTCTAGAAAAGAAGAGAAGAAGAAGATCAAGGAGAAAAATCAAGTGTTGATCGTGATCTAGGCTTCATTCAGATTCAGCAGGTTGAATTTTGGAGAATCAAAATTTAGATTAAAGAGGATTATTCCAGATAGATCTCGAGTGGATACTCATAGAGGCTGGATACTTATGTGGTTAACAGAGAGCCTCATCTCTTTCAGATCTAGATTTGAAGAAAGAGATTGCAAAATAGGTATGAGGTTTGATCACAATCTAAATTTCAGCATATATCAATTTCAGCATATGAAATAGATCCATATTGTTTTATATTTTTATGCATGCAAAATTTAGATTAAAAATATTTTAATCTTATTTTTTACTACAGTATTTAAAAATAAAAATTTTGAAATACATATGCATGCCCCAAACCCCGAATTCCTACACCAACAGACCATGATAGTTGACTACAGGCATCGTCATTCTGAAATGACTGAGGAACGACAGATAGGACTTAGGTAAAGAGTTCAGGATCGCATCCTTCTCCAACTGTTCATACAAAGGGAAGCCGAGTTTGCTTAATTTTTCAATCTACTTGATCATGTACAATACATGATCGGTAACAGATGCACCCTCCCTCATCCAGGCATTGAAAATGGCATAATTAATTTTGTGCCGCTCAACATCGTTAGGAGTACCAAAGGAATCCCTCAACACTTAAAGCATTTTCTCTAGCTGAGCTTCTTCAAACTTTCAGCTGAACACGTTGTTCATGAAGGCCCGCATGATGCAACAAATCATAGTGCGAGCATTGAGCCACTTCAAATAAGTGTTTCGGATCGCTCCTCGGATGTTAGGAGCAGGCTCCTCAGGTGCCAAATCTGTTATCAAATAAAGGATCTGCTCGTGCTTCAAGATAATCTTTAACTTTCAATACCAATTATCAAAATTTGATCTAATAAGCTTCTCACTGTCCAACTATGATCGGAGTGACAAGTTTGAGACCATATCTGCACACACAAGAAAAATACAAAGTTTAATTAGTACATAAATTTATTAATCCTAAAGATTTAGACTTTAGTCTAAAGGTCCTTCCATTATTTTATATGAATTGATAGCCTTTACCTTCAATTCGAAGAATTATCTTAATTTTTTAATGGGTACTAGAATCCACACAGACTACATATAGGCCTAAAGATGGCTCGATCAATCCATATGCACCTATGAGTAGGTTCTCAACCAATTATTTCTCTAAATAACTTCTAATATTTAATTTAGCTCCAGATTTTATTTCAGTAGGCGATGGGCCTCCACTGAAAGTTTTAGTTAGGTCAAACCATTAACATGAACTTACTCAGTGATTCTACCTAATGAGTGATCAGGCCAGAGGATGGCTCGATCAACCCAACCATCTTCAGATAGTTCAATAGAGTCATCATATGATGAATGATAATTTCATCATTCAGAAAGAACACCAGACCGATGGCACCTGCAATGTCAATCAAAAATAATGGATCCATTATCACTTACCTTAATAAGAGGCTATGATCTAGTTATCACCATAACCAGCTCATTTTAGGGACCTAATAATTTAGAGGGTTTAATCGATTTAGAGAAGAGAGAAGAAAAGAAAAGATCAATCAGTAGACCATAATCCTCCCATTGACTTCACCAAGTCGCTGAATCGGATTAGATCATGCTTATTGAACTGGCACCTAGATCAGTCATACTGATCAACCTTAATAGCATGGGCTAACTCGAATCACTTAGCAATCTAATCAAAATCTAGTTTACCAAATTGGCCAGATAAGTGAGATCGATAGGAGGGTCTACTAAGCTTGCCTTAGACACCATCGAAATGGTCAGATAAGTTGCTTCCCATTAAAAACCACTGATCAAAATGCCAAACTTACCTAAGACACTAATTGGTTAACTAGTTTCGATTTGACCAACCTAATGATTCGGGTTTAACCACTGAGCCACAATCAAGATCCATTTGGTCTAATCAAAGACATAGACTTAACCATCTCCAACTATTATACTAGAGAAATCCTGATTAATCTAATTCAATATTTGGTTAGACTTAATCAATTTTTTTACATAGTCAATCAATTTTTTGATTCTAATCTTAGTTCTAACCCAATTAAAGAGAAAGACCTGATTTGAGCTAACCCATGCCCTATATTTTATGTAATGTCATTAGATCTAAACCATAATTCTAGATCCAATCAGCTTGATACTTAATTCTCAATTAAGTTTTGCATCAATATGGTTAAAGTTTTGAAAATAATTTTTTATGTAAATTTTATATATCAGATCATAAAATTTTTTAGATCAAATCTAAATTTTAATGATTTTAAATCAAAATAATTTTGATTAAATAAAATTAGATGTAACTAACTATCTTCGTAACTTGCATCACATACAACAACACCTAGAATTTCAAGATCTAGAATTTTGTAAGAAAGTAAGTTTTCTCTTTTCACTTTCTTCTTCATGGGACCTCACAGTGGCACCTCTACATGCCATAAAGAGTACTCCATTGAATGGAAAGAGAGGGTCATGAAATCCTACTTGCTCGTATGATCAGACGGCCTGATGATTATCCAATTCGAGTACTTTGCTACCAGAATATCTAATCTAAATAAATAATAATCAGATCTAAAAATAAACTAACTTAGATCTAATTTAAATCATAAATAATTAGATCTAATAATAAAAAATTAGATCAAAAGTCATATTAATTCATATCAAAATAATCTGACTCTGATACCAATTGAAGGAAATATGCGGCAGTGTAGTACATGTAATTTTAAAATTTTATGTAGTGAAAATAATAGATTAAATAATTTAATCTTAATCATATGTATAAGATCTAATCTTAGGCTACCATATCAAAATATTTAATATAAAAAATATATACTTTAGATCTAAAAATAAAAATCACATCAATCTCATCGATGCTGAAATTCTAGATCTAACTATTAGATCTATCATAAGAATCAAAATAGGTTAGAGATCGTTACCAAATAAATTTTAATCTTGATCTCCTCTAATTCAATAGTTGGAAAGGGTGTTCTTCTGATCACTCACAGCCACACGAAGTCATCTGGTCTCTATAGAAAAATCTATGCGAAGACTGGCACAGTCAAGGGCTCGGAGATGCTAGTCTGCAAACAACTTCAACAGCTGATCTCTTCTTTCTTCTACAAGCACCTTGGATACTCCAAAGTAATAGAAGATATGAATAAGAAAGAGAGGAGGAGAAGAAGAGGCTCTAAAAATAAAAAATCAGCAAGTGAATTGATTATGGGACGTGCAAGAGAGGGGATCCCTTTTTGTAGACTAGGAATTAGGGCTTTCCAAAGAAGGGTGCCATGAATCAATGCCAAAATCTCCTTTTGGCATCCCAAAAAATTTTAAAAAAATAATTAAAATATGGAGAAGAAATTTAGAGTCTCACATGCTAAAGAATTCTTCAAGAAAAATAAAAAAATAATAATATGGTGCTAATAATATACCTGTTGGTGTAGAATTCTGTCGATGCCGGAGAAGCTAAAGTCGAGGGGATCATGGCCGTCGTCGGGACCTACAAGGAAAGTCTAAATCGGAGTTGGGGGTACTCCAGTAAGACCCTCCGATGCTCAAGTCAGTACTTTGTCTCAACAAAAATGGAGCACTCGAACGAGATTTTAGCAGAGTTTAGAGATAGTGCTTAGAGCTTAAAGGAGAACGTATCTGGGGGGTCTCTTTTATAGACGGAAGAGCGTAACTGATTGACAGCAACATCCGTAACTGCCTGGTAGTGGGCCGTTCGGGGCCACATGGAGTTTGTTACGGAGAGTAGTGGTGTCCGTTCTCACGACTTGCTGGAGAGTAGTGGGGCCACGTGGAGTTTGTTACAGAGAGTAGAGTGGTGTCCGTTGTCACGACTTGCCGGAGAGTTCGGGCCAGACAGCTGAAGCTCAGTTGGGATGTTTGGTGGAGCGGAATAGCTCTCTGTCTCAGCAATCTAAGAGAAGCTCGGATGTTTTCAAGGTTGCTGACAGGTTAACTATTGTTGGGTGCCTTAGGTGTTGATGCTGCAGACGAAAGTCATCTGCTGTCGAAGTTCGGACAGAAACTTTCTGTTGGAGAAATCCGGTTGGAGTTCGATTGCTAGAGAAGTTCATCTGAAATTTGTCTGATGTAGAAGCTTGTCTGAAGACTGTCTGCTGGAGAGGTCTGGTTGCATGAGAAGGTCAACTGATAACGAAATTCGAAAGGTGTTATGGAAGTTCGTCTGCTGGGGGAGTCTGGAGGACACTGTGGAAGGTCGACCACTGGAGGAGTCCGGAGGAAATTTATCCATTGGAGTGGTTTGGTTGGCACTGTTGAAGTCCGGTTGGCACTATTGAAGGTTGATGGCTGAGAGGTATGGAAGACACTGGAGACAGTCGGTCACTGTAGAAATCTGGCTGTTGGAGCCCATCCGTTATAGAAGTTCGTCTGGAATCCATCCACTGTAGAAGTTTGGATGGAGTCTAGTTCTTGCAGAAGTTCGGAAGGAGGCTGCTTACAATAGAAGCTCAGATGGAGATCGATTACTGTGGAAGTCTGGATGGAGACCGCTTATTGTAGAAGCTCGACAGAAGTCCACTTGCAATAGAAGTTCGGACGGAATTCACTTACTGTAGAAGCTCGGATGAAATTCGAAAGGTGGTCGACCACTGTAGAAACTTGGATGGAGTCTGGTTACTGTAGAAGTCCTACTGTTGGAGCCCATCTATTATAGAAGTTCGTCTAGAATCTATCCACTGTAGAAGTTCGGACGAAATTTATTTACTGTAGAAGCTCGGACGGTCGGGGGAGTTCAGAAAGACGCCGCACGAGGTCGGAAGCCAGAAGAGTCCTGAGAGGGTTGGCCTCTTACGAACTTCGACTGGGGTTATTTTATATCCAACATCAGTCCCCCTACTTTCGAGTTCGGATTTCGAATGAAGGAAGTATAAAAAAATTTTCACAGCCAAAGTTGCCCCCTTGATTTTCATACTCGATTGTTTCTAGATATTTTGGCGTTTGACGCGCCAGTGCTGGAGTTTTTTCAAATCGAGGTGACCCGAAAAGATTTCTTCTTCTACTTTCTTTTTTTTTCTTGCAATGATTTGCATTGTGATGCTCTTGTTTCCCGACAACAATATCCTGTCGTAGCTCTTCTCCTACCGCAGGGGATTCCTTTGAAGTCTGAAAATTCAGCTGACCTATGAGCAGCAGGCGGTCAAGGATGCAGAAGTGGAGTTCGAAGTTCTAAGGAAGAGGCTTCGAGAATCGGAGGATGAAAGCCGGTGGTTTCACCAAATGTATCAGGAGATGCTGCTATGAAAGAAGAAACTGGAAGAAGAAGTTGAGAACTTAAAGCAATCCCTGATAATGGCTGGAACCGAGAGTTCGAAGTCAGAAGAAGCCGAGCTTCCTTAGAGCTTCTTTTACCTTTTGTTCCATGTATTCTTTTCTTTTCTTATTATTTTTTTTTTGGCCTTCAAAGGCTTTTGTAATGCTCTCTTTACTAATGAAATGAAAAGAAATTTTCTCATTACCTTGTCTATTCTTGCTCTGAGTTGTCGTTTATCGAGCTTCTCTTGTCTTTTGTCTTATTCGATGTCGACATTATTTGAAAGTTCCTGATCATCGCCGCATTGATTCATCCTTTTTGTTCATGACCGAAGGTCTTTTTGAGGTCATTCGAATTTGACGCTTTCTCCCGATGTTCAAGCTTGGGCTCCGAACTTCTTGTTACTTTGAGAAAGTCTATTTTCTCCTGCTAGTATTGGGTTCCCCCTTAGAGACTGAGGATTTTTGACAAGAGTTTTCTTCCTCGTTGAGACGAGGTCCCTTGTGTCTTAGATGTAGTTTATTTTTTCCTTATCTCTGGCATAGGTCGTCGCTTTCCCTTTTTCTCTCTCCCTTTTTTTTTATGTTTGGGCTAGGGTTTTTCCTCTGCTCCTAACGGGGTTGTAGGGGTGTAGAAGAGCCGTTGAGGAGGCTTTTCTCCTCATCCAGTCTTAAACGATCAGGTCTTCATTTGTGTCAGGATGAGGTTCTCTTCCTGTTTCCGACACAGTCAATTTCAGCTCATGTTAGGATGAGATTTTTCTCCTATTTTTAACAGGACTGTGGGGGCACATAAGGGCCGTTGCGAGGGCCTCTCCCCCCATCCGATCTCTTAATAATTGATAAACACTTAATTTAAGTCATTTAAAGCAAAAAATTATATTTAATTTATTTTATTTATTAAAAATTTGATACTTCTTTTTATGTTTTACAGGAAAGAGATCGCTAATACAAAGAGTCCGATTCACAGATCAAAAAGACTCAAGTTTGAAGAAAATTAGACTTAAAATAAAATTAAAATAAAAGAAGGATGCATACGGTATTATAGAAAATGAAGATACTATGCAAGAAACCCAAAAAAGATATAGGCATCATTTTAAAGAAACAAAAGTTTCTTTTTGTAATCAAAAAGCCTAACAGTGCGAGCGCACGGCAGAGCGAGCGTGCGGCAGTGCGGGTGCGGGCGCGCGGCATGGCGGGTTCACGGGGAGTTATGCTGGCGGACACAATGGCGAACAGACACTCATGATAGCAAATAGATCTGAAAATTAAAGAAAAAAATATAATACTTAGAAATACTTCAAGAGGAACAATTTGTATTTTCTTTATCTGCTTGTGATCTTTCCATCTCATCCATCCATCTTTTAGTCCTTAGTATTTTTTTTAGTCCCACATCTGAAAACCATGTAAAACTCATCCCTCCTAACACCTATAAAAAGGCTCTTGTACTCCCATTTGAGGATCATCCTAGAAATCCTTCTAGAGCCTTACATAGAGGAAGAGAAAGGGACTACTCCATGAGCATCTAGGCTAGTAGTTTCGGGAGTGGAGAAGAAATTTTGTAACGACACAGAGTGAGTTTATTGTTCTAAATTTTCTTGTATTTCTTTATATGCAATAAAGATTATGCTTTTTATTTAAATCATCATGAGTTCTTTATTTGCACTCTTTCATATGGTTTTATTTATGCTTTCCTGTTAGATTAATATTAGAAACAACTTTTACTTTTCGGAGATGCACCGTGATCTACGGGTATGGGGCGTATCGAGGAAAGAAGAGTTATTTACCTAGTACTTTTCGGAGATGCACCGTGATCTATGGGTACGGAGTGTGTCGAGCAAAGATAGATATTTTTTCTAAGATTAATCGCATCTATTTAATTAAAAAAAAAAAGATACAACTCTACTAGTACAAAATTAATTCAAAACTCTTGAGCTCTTTATTTTCTAATTACATCAATTTTAAGATAATTTATTTTTTAAATCAAAATAATGCTTCTTTTTTTTATTTTGCAATCTCAACTTAGCCCAAGATCCCTGAGGATACGATCTCGACTCATCCTACCTACGTAGTGAGTAGAGTTATTTTTTGTGCTATCAATGACTACACATCAAATTTTGACGCCGTTGCCGGAGATCTTGGCATGGTTGAATTAAAAAAAAAAAATCACTGACATTTCATAACACTTAACTAAAATAGCATAACCTCAAATATAAAAATTTCTAACTTGATTGGACACCTTGTTTCTTTGCATTGCATCTCCATAATTAACTTTAAGGGCGCAACCCAGTAACTAAGATAAGGTGGAGATTTGATCACCCTTCCTTGACCCACAAATCACTCCCTTGCATTTGCATAACCTAGACCTTAATCTAAAATTAATTAGACGTTGACCCCTAAGGATTTCGAGCTCATTAGGACAAGTGACCCTGAGAGTTGAACCAGGTTAGACTTGGTCAGCTAGCTGGTGTCTAGGCAAGTGGTTTGCAGGATGACTGGGCCCGAAGGAAGGTAGTTTTTAATTGGTTCCGTTCGCTGATTTGGCCAATTTAATTGGTGTCTAAGGAAAGCAACGGGGGAACTCCCACCAACCTTACACTTATCTGGCCAGTTGGTTGGTCAAGTTTCCACTTGGAGGGCTTGAAGGCTAACTACAGTTAGTAGCTGTCTAGAACTAGGGTAACTTTAGGATAAAGAGTCCACTACATGCTAACTTGATTGTAATTAAAATCTAACCACAATTAATTCTTCTATTAGTTTTAGGACTTCTTAGGATCTCTTCTTTAGAACTCTTTTCTCTCTTCTCCTCTCCTCTTAATAAAAAAAAAAAATAATCTTTCACAGACTAGGATAGTCCTACATAGACCTTTTAGTTGCATGTTAGGTCGACAATCACTAAAACCTGACTTGCAACCATTAGACAAAAAATTAGAAAAGACTCTTAGGACTATCCAAGTTAGAAACATGGCTGTACCTGGTGAGGCTAATCCTCCATGCTCATTGAGAGAATATTTCACTCCATCCTCGTATACCTACTCTCCATGCATTCAAGCACCTCCAATAGAAGCTACCCAATATGAGATTAAGTCTAGCATTATTCAAATGTTGCCATCATTCTATGGACTTAGTAACGAGGACCCATACAAACACTTGGATGAATTTCTTAAAATTTGTTCCACAGTAAAAGTCCAAAACTTCTCGGATGATGCCCTTAGGTTGAAACTGTTCCCTTTCTCACTTAAGGACAAAGCCAAGCATTGGTTAAACTCCTTAGACTCTATAACCATTTCAACTTGGGATCATCTTCAGAGAGAATTTCTCAAGAAATACTTTTCAATTGGAAAAATAAATCAAATTGGAAAAGCTATCACTAGTTTTTTCCAATTGGAGGGTGAACTTTTTCATGAGACATGAGAAAGGTTAAGGGACCTTATTCGTAAATGTCCACACCATGCTATCCCTAAATGGCAACTTTGTCAGTATTTTTATGATGGTCTATCGGAGAAACACCGACAAATGGTTGATGCATCATGTGGTGGGACGTTCATGCTAAAGAGTGAGGATGAAGCCTGGCAGCTCTTTGAAACACTTAGTGAGAATTTTCTACGTCATATGTCTGCCACCTCTAGAGAACAACCCATGCTTCAATAAAAAAAAAGTGAAATTTATCAGATTGGAAATGTCTTAGATATCCACAGTAAGGTAGATGAACTGTCTCAAAAATTAGACCGTCTTCTAAATACTAGACAATCTCCGATTCCACCTAACCTAATCCAAGAAGTTTGTGCATTGTGTGTAAGTCCGAACCATTTTGTTAGTGAATGCCCAACCGCACCTCAATTTTTTGAGTTTGTGCACGAGCAGGTTCAGCAAGCTTAAGTCCAACAAGCTCGCAGACTAGGAAACGATCCATATTCGAACACTTATAACCCCGGCTAGAGAAACCATCCAAATTTTTCCTGAAGATCACAACCAGTGGTTGGCCCGGCCGCACCTCGACCTCAATATCAGGACTCAACATATAGGCATGGACCATACCATCAATTTCAAAATGCTCCTCAACCGTCTACTACTGGTCACAGCTCAGCTTTTAAGAAAAAAATTCTGAAAGCACTAAAATGATTAGAAGTCAACACTCAGACCCTTAACTCCCACACACAATCCATTGCTAAGCTAGAGACCCAAATAGGTCAACTAGCGACTGCATTCAGTAGGAGGAAAGGAGGAAAATTACCTAGCCAACCCGAGAGCAACCCAAGAGGGCAATTTGTGATTGAGAGTGCTAATATCCCAGAAGCTTTTTCTGAACACGCCAAATCAATCATGACTCTGAGAAGTGGGAAGGTCATTAAACATACTAGTAAAACCAATGAGACCGATCCTAAACCTCTAACCGAAGCCAAATCATCCAAGAACAAGGAGGACCTTAAAATAGAGAATGAACCAACTGCACCGGAATCATCTTACTTGCCTAAAGTCCCATTTTCGGATGTCCTGAAAGCTCCTATTCCTGCAGATAAGAAGGGAGGAAGACTCGACGAGATGTTGGAATTGTTTAAGCAAGTCCAAATTAATCTTCCCCTTCTAGACGCAATCAAACAGGTCCCTACTTATGCCAAATTTTTGAAAGATTTGTGCACCCAAAAACGTAAATCTAGATCATAAATCCCAAAGAAAGTATGCCTCACTGAACAGGCTAGTTCTGTCTTTCAGCATGCCACTCCTCCAAAGCTTAAGGACCCAGGAGCCCCCATCATTTCTTGTGTTATAGGAGATTATCACATTGAAAAAGCTCTTCTGGGCTTAGGGGCAAGTGTGAATCTTTTACCTAGTTCAGTGTATGAACTTTTTGGATTCAGAGAACTGAAACCCACATCAGTCACACTGTAATTAGCCGACAGATCAATTAAAGAACCACGTGGAATGCTTGAGGATGTCTTGGTCAAGGTAGATGAGTTTTACTTTCCAGTTGATTTTCTGATTCTCGACATAGAACTAAGTGGCAACCCAAGATAAATTCCCATTATCTTAGGATGACCCTTCCTAGCTACGGCAAATGCATGCATTAATTGTAGGACAGGAGTCATGAACGTATCGTTTGGGAATAAGAAACTGAGACTAAATGTGTTTGGTGCTTCCCAAGGACCATCAATGGATAGTTGCTTCGAAGTAGATACACTAGAAGACATTATAGAAGATGCAACACCCACAATTCTAGCACCAGACTCCTTAGATACTTGCTTGGCTCACTTTAGAGTGTATGACTTTGAGGGATATATGAAAGAAGTTAACACCTTGTTGGATACACCACACGATAAAACCACTCCTCCATGGACAATCAAGTATGAGCCATTGCCCACATTAACCAGTACACCAATAGTCCCATCTTTAGAATCACCACCTACGTTAGAATTGAAACTCCTTTCTGCTACGCTCAAGTATGTATTTCTAGGACCCAATGATACCCTCCCGGCAATCATTGCATCAGACTTGATCCCTAATCAGGAAGCACAATTGGTTGATATTCTGAAGGAACACAAAGAGGCGATCGGTTGGTCCATTGCCGATTTAAAAAGAATTGACCCCTCCATTTGCATGCACCATATTCATTTTGAGGCAAATGCCAAACCCCATCGAGATATGCAGAGAAGATTGAACCCAAACATGCGTGAAGTAGTAAAGAAAGAGATGGTAAAATGGTTAGATGCTGGAATCATCTACCCCATATCCGATAGTAAATGGATCAGTCCCACTCAAGTAGTACCTAAGAAATCAGGTATTACTGTGGTTGAGAACGAAGAAGGTGAACTGCTTCCCACTCATATATCATCTGGATGGTGAGTATGCATAGATTATAGAAAACTAAATGCCGTTACTAGGAAGGACCATTTTCCATTGCCCTTCATCAACCAAATCTTAGAACGGTTAGCAGGATAAAGTTTCTTTTGTTTTTTTGATGGTTATTCAGGGTACAATCAAGTACCTGTATTTTTGAATGATCAAGAAAAGACTACCTTCACCTGCCCCTATGGCACCTTCGCTTTTCGGTGCATGCCATTCGGGCTCTGCAATGCACCCGCTATATTTCAACGGTACATACTGGCCATTTTTTTGGATATGGTGGATAAATATCTTAAAGTTTTTATGGATAATTTTTCTGTATTTGGAACCACCTTTGAGGATTGTCTCCATAATCTTTCCAAAGTTCTTAAACGGTGTATGGAGATAAATCTCGTCCTAAGTTGGGAAAAGAGCCATTTCATGGTACGAAAAGAAATTGTATTAGGACATATTATTTCTGAAAGAGGGATCGAGGTAGATAAAGCCAAAGTTGAGGTCATTTCAAAACTAGCATCCCCTACTTTGGTCCGACAAATACGATCCTTCTTAGGTCATGCCGGATTTTATAGACGCTTCATCAAAGACTTTAGCAAGATTTCAAGACCCCTGTGCAATCTGTTGGCCATGGACACACCATTTATCTTTGACGAAGACTGTTTGAAAGCATTCAATACATTATGAACAGTCCTGACAATAGCACCCATAATAAAACCCCCTGACTGGTCCATTTCATTTGAGATTATGTGTGATGCCTCTGACTTTACAATAGGTGCCGTCTTAGGCCAAAAAATCAATAAGAAGCCACATGTGATCTATTATGCTAGCAAGACTCTTTTTGATGCCCAATTAAACTACACCACAACAGAAAAAGAGCTACTAGCAGTAGTGTTCGCCCTTGAAAAATTTAGCTTATATCTGTTAGGGTCTAAGGTTCTAGTTTACTCTGATCATGCAGCTCTGAAACATCTCCTCTCAAAGAAAGATACTAAACCGCATTTGATCAGATGGATCCTTCTTTTACAAGAATTTGATTTGGAAATCCGAGATAAGAAGGGTTCCAAGAATGTGGTAGCTGATCACATCTCCAGGATCTTAGTTGAACACACGATAGGCATAGATGAGGTCAAAGAGAAATTTTCTGACGAATAACTTTTTGCAATCTCCTCTAGCCGTCCTCCATGGTTTGCCTATATTATCAATTACTTATCAACAGGACAAGTATCTTCTCACTGGACAAAACAAGAAAAGGATCAATTTTTCTCACAAATTAAATATTATTTTTGGGAGAAACCTGAACTATTCAAATACTGTCCTGATCAAGTTATTCGCCGTTGTGTCCTCGAGAGTGAATTCCAAAGCATTCTCACTTTTTGCCATTCTTCGACATGTGGGGGACATTTTAGTGGAAGAAAAACTGTAGCAAAAGTGTTACAGAGTGGATTTTATTGGCCAACGCTTTTCAAGGATGCACATGAATTTGACCGAAGTTGTCTGCAATGTCAGCAAACAGAAAATTTATTCAAGAAGGATATGATGCCGCTGACCCTCATTTTAGTAGTAGAAATCTTCGATGTTTGGGGGATTGATTTCATGAGACATTTTCCAACCTCATTTGGATTCGAATATATTCTGGTGGCAGTTGATTACGTGTCAAAATGGATGGAGGCAATAGCTACACGGACTAATGATAATAAAGTTGTAACTAGTTTTATCTAACGAAACATCATTAGTCGATTTGGCTTCCCAAGGGTGATCATTAATGATGGGGGGACTCATTTTACGAATAAACATTTTGAAGCACTTATGAAAAAATATAATATTACACACAAAGTGGCCACACCATATCACCCCCAAACTAATGGTCAGATAGAGGTGTCAAATAGGGAGATTAAACATATCCTAGAAAAGATGGTTAGGCCCGATAGAAAGGATTGTTCTCTTCACTTAGATGATGCATTATGGGCTTATCGCACAGTTTTTAAAACCCCTATCGATATGTCACCCTACCGACTAGTTTATGGCAAAGCTTGTCATCTACCGGTTGAATTAGAACATCGTGCACTCTGGGCCATGAACGGTTATCAATTTTTAATAAAAAAAAATATTTACAATATCATTTTGAATGGTGTTACAATATTTATTGGACAACTTTATAATGGAATTTACTTTCTATCACAACCTGTTAATGTGGTTCAAACCTCCGGTAAATACCCTAGAATAGATAATGTGTCAGAAGTCTACCTTTGGCACTATAGACTAGGTCATATCAATAAGAACAGGATAAACAGGTTGGCTCAAGAAGGAATTCTTGAAGTAGGTGATTATGAATCACTTCCAACCTGTGAGTCCTATCTTCTTGGTAAAATGACCAAGTCACCTTTTACTGAAAAAGGTGAGCGAGCCAGTGAACTCTTGGCTCTGGTACATTCTGATGTATGTGGACCCATGAGCTCAAGTGCAAGAGGTGAATATTTCTACTTCATAACCTTCACAGATGACCTATCGAGGTATGAGTATGTCTATTTAATGAAGCATAAGTCAGAGTCGTTTGAAATGTTCAAACTATTCTGAAATGAGGTAGAAAAATAAACTAGAAAGTGTATTAAAACTCTTCGATCTGATCGAGAAGGTGAATACCTTTCTAATGATTTTCTAATATACCTTGGGGAGAATGGGATTCTCTCTCAGTAGACACCTCCTAGAACACCACAGCATAATGGTGTGTCTGAAAGGAGGAATCGAACCTTATTGGATATGGTTCGATCCATGATGGGGTTTGCTGGTCTGCCGATCTCCCTTTAGGGATATGCGCTCGAATCGGCTTGTTACCTTTTAAATAGAGTTTTGAGTAAGTCTGTAACCAAAACACCATATGAGATATGGATAGGACGTAAGCCAATACTCTCGCACCTTAGGATTTGGAGGTGTCCAGCTTATGTTAAACGTTTAATTATGGACAAGCTTGGACCTAGGTCTGACAAGTGTAATTTTATAGGGTACCCAAAAGAGACCAAAGGGTATTACTTTTACCTAGATGATGAGCAAAAAGTGTTTGTCAGCCTTAAGGCAATCTTTTTGGAAAGGAAGTTCCTTGGTGAAGGGACTGTTGCCTCTAAGGTCGAACTTGACGAAATTCGATAGGTGAAAAATCCGATGCAAGTTGCTGAACCTGAACTGGATTTGATTAGATCAAATTTGGAGCCCATTGTTCAAGCACCCTTAAGGCGATCTGGTAGAGTACCACATCAACCGAATAGATACTATGGTTTCTTGGTTCGGAACGACAATCCTATCAAACTTGATGAAAATGATGAGGATTCGATCACCTACATGGATGCAATGCAGAGATCCGACTCTGAGAAATGGCTAGAGGTCATGAAATTCGAAATGGAGTTCATGAAGGTCAACGATGTGTGGACATTGGTTGACCCACCCAAAGGAGTAAAACCCATAGGGTGTAAGTGGGTCTTCAAGAGGAAGAGGGGCGCAGACGGAAAGGTGAAACCTATAAAGCCCATCTGGTTGCCAAGGGATATCGTCAACGTTATGGTATAGACTATGACGAGATATTTTCTCCTGTGGCAATGCTTAAATCCATTCGGATTATGCTTGTAATAGCTGCCCATCTGGACTATGAAATCTGGTAGATAGATGTGAAGACAGCTTTCCTAAACAGAGAGCTGGATAAAGAGGTGTATATGATACAACCTGAAGGATTCACATCCACTGATGAGTCTAAGGTGTGCAGACTACAGAGGTCCATTTATAGACTTAAGCAGGCATCTCGGAGTTGGAACATACGTTTTGATAGGATGATCAAGATGTATGGCTTCGTTAAAAATGGAGAAGAGCCCTGCATTTATAAGTGGGCTAATGGTCCAGTAGTAGTATTTCTTGTATTGTATGTGGATGACATTCTCTTAATGGAGAATGATATCCTTGCATTACAGGGAATAAAGATTTGGCTGTCGTCACAGTTCTCTATGAAGGATATGGGAGAAGCTTCCTACATCCTAGGGATGAGGATCTATAGGGATAGATCTAAAAGGTTGCTTGGTTTATCTCAGTCTACGTACATAGATACTATGCTGAAGAGGTTCAGCATGGAGAATTTCAAGAAAGGTTATCTACCGATAGGCCATGAAATTTCTCTCTCGAAGAGGGATTGTTCGACAACACCTCAAGAGAGAGAGCGTATGGGTAAGATTTCATATGCTTCGACAGTGGGATCTATCATGTACGCCATGATATGTACACGATCAAATGTGGCATACTCACTAGGGGTAGTGAGTAGATACCAATCTGATCCAGGAGAGAATCACTGGAAGGTTGTTAAAACCATCCTGAAGTATTTAAGAAATACTAAGGACCAGTGGCTTGTTTATGGTGAATCAGACTTGAGACTTATAGGGTTTATAGACTCTAATTTTCAGTCTGATCATGATGACAGCAAAAGTGTGTCGGGATTTATTTTTATCCTTAATGGTGGGGCTATCTACTGGAAGAGTTCCAAGCAACACACAGTGGCTAATTCAGTTTGCGAGGCGGAGTATGTCGCTGCATCAGATGCTGCCAAAGAAGTGGTGTGGCTGAGAAAATTTATCACCGAGCTCGGAGTAGCACCCTCCCTTGTTGGTCCAGTTCTGCTCTACTGTGACAGCTCTGGAGCCATTGCTCAGGCGAAGAAACCCAAGGCACACCAGTGGACGAAGCATATTCTGCGCCGCTACCATTTCATCTGAGAAATTATGGATCGAGGTGACGTCGACCTTCAGAAGATCGACGAAAAGGAGAACCTGACCGACCCATTCACTAAAGCCATTACGATGAAGGAGTTCGACGACTACAAGTCGAAGATGGGTATTAGATACTGCACCGATTGGCTTTAGGCCAAGTGGGAGATTGTTGAGAATAGTGTCCCAAAGCCAATCGTCATCCTTTTGACGGTTGTGCTCATTTTTGTATATGTACATGAATTATGAATTAATAAAAATTATTTTAATATTTTTTATCATAAAATATTTTATCTTCTAATGAACTCCTATGTTGTGGTGAGTCTTTAGGACTATTTAGACTCGACAAAGGAGGATTTGTCGTTTAGTCCTTAAATCTGTTCGCGATCAAATGATACGTTGTTACCAAGAACGACAATGTTTATCAAGCATAGGTCGTTGTGTGCCATATAGGTTGGTTGTTCTCTTAACCAATGAGTGTGGAGATACTGGTATGGCATACAGGTGAGATGTAAGGGTACATCTGCACTGAATATGACCGACTCCGGAGCTATTTTTGCTGTCAAAATTTGCTCCGATGGAATATGGGTATAAATATTCCTCTGACCTGAGACTGCCACGGTGACTTGCAAGCAACTCACTGCACTTAGGCACTGGACTACCTGAATTTCTAATTCAGTGACGGAAGGCTGTTGGGTGTAGTCAAGTGCTTGACTTGTCGGTGCATGTGTCAAGATGAGATTGACCACTCCAGTTTAGAAGCTGTATACTGTCATGTTTCAATTTAGCAAAATCTTGGCTAAGGTAGTCTTTGTGAGGAGTCACAGGACTGTTTGAGTTGAGCACGATTCGGATGATCTAATCAGGGTTGACAGTTTAACCTTGAGTCGTCCTAAACACAGAGGTCAAAAGGATGAATTATACAGTAACCATATTCACGTAGGTTCTGAGTGTTGCGATTGCGACCATTCGACCTATCCGGTCATCGGGTACCATTGCTAGATGGTCACTTCGATTAGTACAGGAATTGGTTTCTGTGCTACCGACTTAGGTTCGAACCTGCAGGGTCACACACATTAGAGGTTCCTATCTGATCTGATAGCTGGTGAAGAGTCCTTCATGTCTGAGATTCTGTGATCGAGAATCAGGATTCTCTGATCATGAATTTCATACATTTTGGGTACCGGGGTCAAGAGTCCCATTGGTTTAGGACTCTTCGATCAGAGTTACATATCGATGAATTCTGATGCCTGATTATCCATCGGATTTGGACTCAATATTTTTGAGAGGTTTAATTAGTGATTTGATCACTAATTAACTCAATTTGATTGAGTAATTAATTTTGGATCAAGTCCAATTGAATTAGATTCAGTTGGGTTTGACCCGATTAGGTTAAGAGTTGACCTAATCATCGAGATGGTTTGGTCCCTAATATGATCAGGGGTTGGGCTTAATCAATTCCTGATTTGATTAGAATTTATTGAGCCTAATTAAGCCTAATTTAGTTGGGTTTAAATTAGTCTAATTGGGCCTAACTTATGTGGTTCAATTAGGTTGGTTTAAATAATGAAACCACCTTGACCCATTCTCCCTGCGCCACCTCACTTCCACTGCGCCCTTTTGAATTCACGAGAAGGAAGTTCTCATGAATTTTTTCTCACGCAAAGCCCTCCTCACGCCCTACTTTAATGCACCATATGAGTGGATAAGGATGATTGGTTGGCCATTCAAATTCAAAATAAAGTTTGAATTTGAATGAGCAACCAATCTTAGCGCCTTGACCTTATCCTCTTTTAACACCTCATTTATTACACGAAAAAATGTTTCTCATGAAATCACTCATGCACAAATTAAGCCATGCCCTCCTCTTCTCACTCCCTTAGTGGATAAGAATAAATTAGTTTCCATTTGAATTCAAAATTTGATTTGAATTCAAATGTGCAATTACTCATCTTTATCATTTCACGTGGATAAGATGTTTGACATTATTTTAAAAGGAGGAGAAGAGCGGGACGTGTGCAAAAAAAAATTTGGAGAGAAAATCTGGGTGTGAGGAATCCTTATGTGCAAGGTGAAGGTCTATATCCTTCCGAGAGAAAAAGAAAGAAAAGAAAGAAAAAGTATGCGCAGGGTTTCAGTGAGTTCTTCAAGGTTTCAGCCTGGAGTTCGGGAAGTGAGAAGGTGAGCTACGAGTGTCATGAGCCCACCAAATTTCAGGAAGATCTTCAACATCCTCTCAAGCATATCTGCTGATGATCCTGAGTATCCAAAGAATCGACAGATATCGATCGAAAGAGTTCGATCAGCATCGGCCGTCGAAAGGGCTCTACAACGAGCTAGCACTCGTGAGGAGTCGATCAGACCGGAAGCTTCCTGTGGACGATCCACAGAGGCCAGACACGCTATGTGGCTGCATCGCGATGATCAGACTCTCCCGACGGTGATCAGATTGCGACGATCTACTACCCGTACAAAGATATTGTGTTCTGAATACATTACAGTGTTTACTGTTCAAATTCGAATTTCAAATTTAAATGCATGCATGCTATATATCATATCTAGTGTAGGATAAATTCATGTTAATTAATTAGATTAACTAATATTTTTCTACTGTAAAATCATAATTTTGAAAAAATTTTAAAATTACTATTTTACCCCTGCACTGAATTTCCCCATAATAATATATAGTAATATAATATTATAATAACATAATATAATATAATATAATATAATAATTTATTGTTATATATAATAAGATTTATATAATATATATTATAATATATTATCAATTACTATATTATTGTAATATAATTTAGTTACTATAAAAATATAATAATAATATGATAATTGTTAGGTATAAAATACCCCCAGCCGAAGTTCGTGACAGGAGTGACCCTCCGGGGATCCTACCTACTTCCGACCTCCGACGATATCTCTCCAAGCCTCTCTGGCGGTCGAGCCTCTCTGGCGGCCGAGCCTCCGCAACGCTCCCAAGTTTTGCCGACGGACAAGCCCCCGCCAGCGTCGACCGGATTCTTCGGGATGTCCGGACTCCTACGGGAGCCGGACTTCGTCCTCAACTCCGGCTGCAGGAAGACTCCGCCCTGACTCCTATGGGAGCCGGACTCCGCCCACGACTTCACTTGTAGGCAGACTTCGTCCGGACTCCGCCCATGACTTCACTTGCAGGCAGACTTCATCCGGACTCCTACGGGAGCCGGACTTCACCCTCGACTTTAATTCCAGGTAGATTCCGTCCGGACTCCTACGAGAGTTGGACTTCGCCCCCAGCTTCAATTGCAGGTAGACTTCGCCCGGACTCCTACGGGAGCCAGATCTCATCCCCGACTTCGACTGCAGGAAGACTTCGTTCGGACTCCTACGGGAGCCGGACTCCGAGCTCCTACCGCAAGTGACCCACTTCGAGTTTTCGCTGCAAACGATCTACTTCAAATTTCTACCACGAGCGGCCCGTGCCAGATTCCCACCGTAAGCCTTCACCCAAGCTTCCATTATGGATGAATTTCGTTCGGATGTCCGTTGTAGACAGGCCTTGACCGAGACTCCTCGACAAATGATCCCCATCCGAGCTTCTATGGAGATCGGACTCTGACCGAACTTCGGTCGACAGGCCTGGACCCCCTAGCAGACCGCAGTAACGGCCACGACTCTGCTCCACTTCCTGCGATGGATTCCGCACGGCTCCATCACTCCCTGGCAGACCACAATAATGGCCACGATCCTGCTCCACTTCCTGCGATGGATACCGCACGATTCCTCCACCCTCTGGCAAGTCGCGACAATGGACGCCGCTCCACTCCCTACAACAGACTCCACGTGGCATGTCCCGGTGATGCCCACGATTCCACTCCACTACTCTGCGCCACAAACTCTTTCTGACCCTGGGCAGCCCACTGCCAGACGGTTATAAACATCTCTATCAGTCTGTTGCCCCCTCCGCCTATAAAAGGAGGACCCCAGATACGTTATTTTCTAAGCTCTAATTTCTATCCCAAAACTCTGCTAAAATTTTCGTTCGAGCTCTCCATTCTTGTTGGGGCAGAGAACTGACTTGAGCATCGGAGGATCTTGCCGGAGCAACCCCAACTCCGGTTTAGACTTCTTTTGCAGGTCCCGACGGCGACCGCGACTCCCTCGACTCCAGCTTCTCCGACGCAGACAAATTTTTGCACCAACAGGATTAGCGCTAGAGGAAGGGCCCTGTGTCTTCGCTGCACCCTTGTTCTTAAAGGAGCACTCGACGGGACCACCTCCGGTCATCTTTTCTGACATCCACTCCTCCTTCCCCCACTAGGTCTTTGCCCGATGCCTCCCCGCAAAGCATCCACGCGGCGATCCCTGGCCTCTGCATCCAGATCTCAGGCTCCGACCTCACCTCCGATTTCCCAGCCTCCTCCTCCTCCTCCGGCAACGACGGTTGGTGCGGAGCAATTCGACCTACTGGTGCAGTAGGTCAGAGGCCTCACTGAAGCTGTGCAAGCCATGCAACAGCAGCAGCAGCCGCAGACATCAGTGCGACTGGAAAGAGCATCACCGGAACCCCAAAATCCAGCGGTGGGATGGGCCACTTGGGCCAGCCGCCCCGTCTTTCCCAGAAAGATGAATCCAAGGGTGGAGAGCCCTCAATCAGACCATGATTCCACCCCTGGAAGATCTCTACCTCCATTCTGCCAGAAGACCCTTGAGACCCGTAGTCGAGAGGATTTTCTGGACCGGAGGCTCCAGGAGATGAACAGACGGATCGAAGAGCTCCGCCACGCTCTCCCCGCTTATGGTGAGGATATTTGTACTGACCCTCTCTTTTCTCAAATGATCATGCAGGAACCGATCCCGCCGAACTTCAAACTCCCTCAATTTGAAAGCTACGACAGGACTTCGGACCCGATTGACCACCTGGAGGCCTTCCGGACGATGATGCTGCTTCATGGCGCACCCGACGCCATTCTATGCCGAGCCTTCCCATCCACCTTAAAGAGAGTGATGAGGAACTGATACTCGGTGCTGAAGCCGGGTACTATCTTTTTCTTTGATCAGATGAGCCACCATTTGTGGCTCATTTTATCAGCAGTCAGCACCCCTGGAAGGGTTCGGAGTCCCTCATCAACATCAAGCAGAAGGAGGGGGAGTCCATTCGGGCCTACATCAACCGTTTCAATGTCGTCGCACTGGAGGTCCGAAACTTGGACCAATCGGTAGCGATGGCCGCCCTGAAAGGTGGCCTTCAGAAGAACAACCTTTTATTCTCCTTGAAAAAGAAGTACCCCAAAAATTTTGCTGACCTGTTGGCTCGGGCCGAAGGGTACGCCCGAGCGAAAGAGGCCTTCAAAATGAAGGACGAGGAGACCACGAGAGAGCGGCAGACGGGAGACTCGAGTAAGCCCGCAGTCGAAAAAGGACCGAGAGAAGCTCGGCCACGTTCTCGAACTCCTCCCGGGCACAAGCGCGTCCAGACTCCTCCTCGAGCTCGCAGGCAGAAAAGCCCGGATCGTCGGGCTTGGTGGGGCTCTCCCCCAGGAAGATTCCGCAACTATGCCCCCCTCAACGCATCGAAAACCCAGGTGCTGATGGAGGTCAGAGAGCAGCTCCCTAGACCAGAGAGGATGCGCACGCACCCCGGGAAGTGCAATCCTAACAAGTTCTGCCTCTACCATCACGACCACGGCCACGACATGGAGGAATGCATCAGCTCCGAGATGAGATCGAGGAGCTCATCCGATGAGGTCGACTCGATAGGTTCATTCAGTGCCGGCCTGAGGGTAGAGAAGATCGGCCAAGGGCCCTGCCGCAGCCTGAGCCACCGAGGGGGGAAGAGCAGCCCAGAGATCGGCCTCCAATTGGGATCATCAACTCCATCTCCGGAGGACCTTGACAGGAAGCAGACCTTCCACGGCCCTAAGATTCGAAAACTTGTAAATGTGTAACGAATGACTCTACTTTAAATCAAGATTCCTTTCAGATCTGCACATCTTTTCTTTTTTGGCACGGACTTGTGACGACAGGGGATGACCCCTTTGGACAACAAAAATAAACCCTAATGTGGGCAAAGTCAAAGGCCCGGTTCCTCTTAGATCGGATGGAGGGAGAGGCCCCGCAACGTCCACATGCACCCCCACAGCCATGTTAGGGACAGGAGGAGAACCTCACCCTAACATGAGCAAAGTCGAAGGCCTGCTTCCTCTTAGACCGGATGGGGCGAGAGGCCCCGCAACGCCCACATGTGCCCCCACAGCCATGTTAGGGACAAGAGGAGAACCTCGCCCTAACATGAGCAAAGTCGAAGGCCCGGTTCCTCTTAGACCGGATGGGGAGAGAGGCCAAACAGCGCCCACATGCGCCCCCACAGCCATGTTAGGGACAGGAGGAGAACCTTGCCCTAACATGAGCAAAGTCGAAGGCCCGATTCTCCTTAGATCGGATGGGGGGAGAGGCCCTACAACGCCCACATGTGCCCCCACAGCCATATTAGGGACAGGAAGAGAACCTCGCCCTAACATGAGCAAAGTTGAAGGCCCGGTTACACTCAGACCGGATAGGGGGAGAGGCCCCGCAGCACCCATATGCGCCCCCATAGCCCTGTTAGCGACAAGAGGAGGACCTCATCCTAATCTGAGCTGAAATCGACTATGTCAGAAATAGGGAAAGAACCCCATCCTAACGCCAGTCGAGATCTGGTCGTTTAAGATCAGATAGGAAGAAGGGAACCTTCCCAGCGACCCCTTCGTGCTCCCACGACCCCACCAAAAGCAGAGGGAAAACCCTCACTCAGAAAAAGAAAAGGAAAAAGGGGAGGGGAGTTAAGAAGGAAAGCGACGGACTGCATCAGCGATGAATGAGAAACAAATTGCATCAAAGATGCAAGGAACCTCATCTCAGCAAGGATTGGAGTTCTTATCAAAATCTCCGACCTTCAAGAAAGCTCTAAACACGAGCCAGAGATAAGGCGGCTTCCTCAGGGCGACGATAAGCCTGGACCTCCAAGCTTGAACTCTGAAAGGGGGCGTCAGACCTGAGTGGTCCCGGATAAATCAGCGACCATAAACAGAAGGGCGGGTCAATGCGACAGCGATCGGGTACTTCCGAGCGGCATCGATATCAGACAATGCAAAAGCCGAAGGAAGCTCGGCAAATGACAATTCAACACATGAGTAAAGGAGGTAACAGAAAATTCCCTTTGCATTAATTAAGTATATATTATAGAGCCCTTGAGGCTGAAGAAAAAAGATGACAAGACAAGCAAGCCAGTGCGGCGACGACCAAGAACCTCTAGATGACATCGGCATCAAAAAAAAAAAGAAAAGCTACAACACCAACAAACAAACAAGCAGCAAAAGGAGACATATAGAAGGACGAAAGACAAAAAGAGCCCTAAGGGGGCCCGGCTTCCTCCGACCTCGAACTTTCGGCTTCGACCCTCATCAGGGAACGCCTTAAACTTTCGACTTCTGCTTTCAATTTCTTCTCTCTCATTAGTATCTCCATGTATCTTCGGTGAAATCGCTGGCTTTCGTTCTCCGCCTCTCGATGCCTTTTTCTTAAGACCTCGGATTCTGCCTCCGCATCCTTGACAGCCTGCTGCTCGCATACCAGCTGGATCTTCAATTGCTGCAGCTCGGCCTTCCCCTCCCCAAGGGCGACAGATAGCTCTTCTACGGTTCTTCTCAGGGATTGGAGTTCGCTGGAATCCCGAGCGGGAGCAAGCTGAGCCCCTCCAGCTAGCTACCTCTGAAGACGGGCAACCTCATCGATCGCCATCCTGAGCTTCTCCCTGTATTCGTCCACCTGCCTGCACCAGCCGGCTCGGTACGTGTCATAGCTCACCTCGGTATCCTGGAGCTGTTGCTGAAGGTCGGAGACCTTCTTCGACCATTCCCGATCGCTGTCGGCCCGAGTCGAAAGTCAGGACGAGCTTCCTTCCAACTGGCTAATCCTCTCCTGTGCAGCCGACAGCTCCACTCTAAGGGAACTGATCTTGGCAGCTTGAGCCCAAGATCGATCGCTGGCGCGCTTCTTGTGTTCCTCAAGCTCCTTCTCGAAGTTTGCTTTCCTCCAGCTGTACTCCATGATCCCCTTTACATGGAGATCCCGAAAGCGGGTGGCCTCCGTGGTGGCTTCAGAGTGGCTTTCCCTCAACCTGCAAAGTTCGCCATCCATCTTCTTCGACCTCTTTGTCAAATGATGAACTTTCTTCTTCAGACGTTAGATCATGGACTTCAGCAAAATTTCCTGTGGCAGGGGAAGCACTTCGGCAGGACACTGCCATCGGGAGGTAAAAGCGTCAAGGCGCATCTCATTGCAAAAAAAAAAAAAAAGAGAGGGGGAGCAGAGTGGAGAAGCCCTCCAAAAGAAGAAACCCGATTTTATTGAATAAATATTTCTTAAAGACAAGAGGAAAAAGAAAAAAATTACAATAAAGGAAAAATACAAGGTCAGAGGTCTCAGACCTCTGAGGTAGGGGTTGGAGAGCTCGGTGTTCCCGGAAGAGGGGCTGCGGTGGCAGTAGCAGTGGGAGAGGGACCGGCTTCATCTTCAGATGCCTTGTCCAGGAAGCTGAGGTCGAGCTCGAAAAATTTCTGGGCTACCTTCTCCTGGCAGAGCTCGAATCCTTTGATGAATGCTTCTTGACCGAACTTGACGTTCAGATCCCTCATCTCCGCAGAGGCCTTGAACTCCTCCACCGCTAGAGCCCTGGCCTCCGAGACCAGGACCGAGATCTGCTCCGCCAAGTTTGCGACCTCGGCCTCCGCCTTCCTTGCCGTCTCCTCCGAGGTCTGCTTCTCTTTCTCCAGGGCCTGCTTTTCTTTCTCCAGGGCCTCTTGGAGGGTGACTACCTCGGCTGCCTTCTCTTTGAGGCGGGCAGCTTCGGCCCAGTGACTCTCCTCCACCTGGATGGTGTCCCTCCTCGCCCGATTCATCACCTCGATATTGGTAAGGAGCTGGTGCCCGATCTGCAAGGGCGGCTAGGAGGTTAGAACGAAGGTCGAGAAGCTAATTAAACGAAGGAGCGAGGAGGGGGAGGAGGATGAATCTGTTTACCTCGAGAAAGGACCCAAGGGAGTCCCAAACCCGCTGTTTGGGATCGGCACGATCAATCCTCGGAACGACCTCGGGCAGGATGCAGCCGTCAATCAGCCGCTTTATTAAGTCCCTATCATTGAAGGGATTCTCCCCCGGCTCTTCTTCGGAACCGTGGGACTCTTCGATGGCGGCCCGGCGGCTACTCACCCTGCGGGCCACCGACTTTCTTCTCCTCCCCCTCTCGACCCCGGGTGCCTCCAGGGAACGGACCCCCGGAACGGGAACCTCAGTGGGGGGACTCCTGGAAGAAGCCCGGGGAGCCGGAGGTTCGACGTCCGAAGGAACTTCGACTGCGAAGGCCGCCTGGGCAGGCATGGCCGAGCTCATCTCCTCCATCCTAGCCTTCTTCACCGATCCAGAGGCCGCGGTGCCTTTTCTTTTATGGGCCTTGAGACCCCTGGCGAGCATCCGTGCTACTTCGGCGTCCATCCCTCAAAAAAAAAAAAGAAAAAAAAAAGAGAAAGAGAGGAAAAAGAAGAAAGATTAGTGATGGGGTAAAAAAGGAAGAAGTGGTGTGCAAAAAAAAAAAAAAAGAGAAGAGAGAAGAAGAAAAAAAAAAGAGGAAAGGAAAGATGGGATACTCGCAGGGTCCAGGGGACTCAGGCCGATGTTGAACAAAAACTGCTCCTTCAGAAGGTTGGGAAGGGAAGAAGCCGAATAATCAAGAAGCCTCCGGGCGGCGTGAAGGTCATCCTCCCCCAGGCTAGGAGCCCGACGGACAGAGTCCCTTAGGGAGCCCTAAGGGGGCAATCCCAGCCTCAAGGTCGGGCAATGGACGAAGAGGTACTTCCCCTTTCAATTATGGATTGAAGAGGGAGCACCTTTCAGCAACCCCTTCTTGCCAAACTGGGGGGAGAAATACCACCAGTCCTTTGTCGAGGGGTGACGCTTGAAGGTGTAGAAGTGCCTAAACAAAGAAAGAGACGGCTGAACTTCGACTACATGGTAAAGGGAGAGGAACCCTATCAAAAACCTAAAGGAATTCGGCGCTACTGAAGCTAAAGAAATATCCAAGAAATGGAAAAGGGCGACGACGAAGGGTGGAAGCGGAAGCTGGAGTCCGGCACGGAAGGCCTCCTGATACAGGCAGAAACGACCCGGTGGGGGGGTGCTAGCCCGATCGGAGGGACCAGGAAGCTCCAAATCATACTCCGGAGGAACTCCATACTGAACCCTTATCAGTAGAAGTTCGTCTGAAGTCAGAGAACAAGGAATGGCACCCGGCGCAAAAATCGGACGAGGACCAGCCCCAGATGTGGGTTCGTCTACAGTGTGGGGATTCTAGAGGGCTGAGGCGGACGAACTCCCGGAACCACTAGAGGCGGAGGTGCCGGAAAATATTTCAAATAAGGGCCCTAAAGATCCTGGAGAAATCAAGCGGGACAAGGGGCGAAAGGTTTGCGGGGGACCAAACCGGAGGAATGCGACAGAAGAAAAATAAAGGAGAAAAGGCCCCTAAATGGCAAGAAGAGGAACGAAAGTTTCGGGACTAACCTAGATCGCTCCGAAGGATGCAGAGGGGCGAGGACAGGGATGACTCGAAGAACGCTTAGGGCCAAGGTGGACGCCAAAGAGGATAAGAGCTCTCGGAGGGAAGGCAGACATGGAACTCTCAGGAAGAATGAAACTCCTGAAGGCGGAAAGGCGGGTTTAAATAGACCCTGGGATCCGACGCTATAATGATCGCGGATCTCCCCAAGCCGACCCACGCTTGCCACGTGTCCCACTCGCCACCGCAGGCGGCTAAAAGCGGTTGACAACTGACAGAGCCATTACTGCGCCGTGCCAGGGCCAATGTACCAGCAAAAATTCCGAAAGGTCCCTTCGGATCGCCCCTGAAAAGACTCCAGCACGTGCGCATTTAATGCTAGAATATCTGAGGGCGATCGTACACAGGATTCAAGGGGACAACTTCGGCTGCGAAAACTTCTCTGTACTTCCTTCATTCGAAACTCGAACTCGGAAGTAGGGGGACTGGTGTTAGGTATAAAATACCCCCCAGCCGAAGTTCGTGACAGGAGTGACCCTCCGGGGATCCTACCGACTTTCGACCTCCGACGACATCTCTCCGAGCCTCCGCAACGCTCCCAAGTTTTGCTGACGGACAAGCCCCCGCCAGCGTCGATCGGATTCTTTGCGACATCCGGACTCCTATGGGAGCCAGACTTCGTCCTCAACTCCGGCTGCAGGAAGACTCCACCCGGATTCCTACGGGAGCCGGACTCCACCCATGACTTCACTTGCAGGCAGACTTCGTCCGGACTCCTACGAGAGCCAGACTCTGCCCACGACTTCACTTGCAGGCAGACTTCATCCGGACTCCTACGGGAGCCGGACTCCGCCCACGACTTTACTTGCAGGCAGACTTCATCCGGACTCCTACGGGAGCCAGACTTCGCCCCCGACTTCAATTCCAGGTAGATTCCGTCCGGACTCCTACGAGAGCCGGACTTCACCCCCAGCTTCAATTGCAGGTAGACTTCGCTCGGACTCCTATGGGAGCAGGATCTCGTCCCCGACTTCGACTGCAGGAAGACTTCGTCCAGACTCCTACGGGAGCCGGACTCCGAGCTCCTATCGCAAGCGACCCACTCCGAGTTTCCGCTGCAAACGATCTACTTCAAATTTCTACCACGAGCGGCCCGTGCCAGATTCCCACCGTATGCCTTCACCCAAGCTTTCATTATGGACGAATTCCGTTTGGATGTCCATTGTAGACAGGCCTTGGCCGAGACTCCTCGACAAATGATCCCCATCCGGGCTTCTATGGAGACCGGACTCCGACCAAACTTCGGCCGATAGGCCTGGACCCCCTAGTAGGCCGCAGTAATGGCCACGACTCTGCTCCACTTCCTGCAACAGATTCTGTGCGGCTCCATCACTCCCTGGCAGGCCGCAGTAACGGCCACGACTCTGCTCCACTTCCTGCGATGGATTCTGCGCGGCTCCATCACTCCCTGGCAGACCACAATAATGGCCACGATCCTGCTCCACTTCCTGCGACGGATACCGCATGGTTCCTCCACCCTCTGGCAAGTCGCGACAACGGACGCCGATCCACTCCCCGCAACAGACTCTACGTGGCATGTCCCGGTGATGCCCACGATTTCACTCCATTACTCTGCGCCACAAACTCCTCCTGATCCTGAGCAGCCCACTGCCAGACGGTTATAAACATCGCTATCAGTCTGTTGCCCCCTCTGCCTATAAAAGGGGGACCCCAAATACGTTATTCTCTAAGCTCTAATTTCTATCCCAAAATTCTGCTAAAATTTTTGTTCGAGCACTCCATTCTTGTAGGGGCAGAGAACTGACTTGAGCGTTGGAGGGTCTTGCCGGAGCAATCCCAACTCCGGTTTAGACTTCTTTTGCAGGTCCCGACGGCGATCGCGACTCCCTCGACTCCAGCTTCTCCGACGCAGGCGGATTTTTGCACCAACAATAATAGTATAATATAATATAATATAATATAATAATTTATTATTATATATAATAAGATTTATATAATATATATTATAATATATTATCAATTATTATATTATTGTAATATAATTTAGTTACTATAAAAATATAATAATAATATGATAATAGTATATTATATTCTAATATATTATATTATATTATTATATATAATAAGGGGAGGGTGAGAGCCATCAGGGGAGGGGGTGGAGGGATAGATTCTGTGTGATTTTTTTTTAGAAATAATTTTATTTAAAAAAAAATTTATAATATTGTCAAATAAATAATAATCTGAATAGTTATTTTTTTTTAAAATAATCTAGATGATCTCTTATCAAAATAATTTAAATTATTATCAAAAAATATATCAAATATAATAATTTAATAATTTATTTTAAATTATCAACAATTTGATAGATTATCCGTTACCAAAGGCAACCTAATGTGCGATTCCATGACCCGGATCCCCAATCCACCGTCATGACTTCGCGATCCTCATCTCCTCCTCTCAATTGGATCCACATCTCCTGGCACAAGGGCATGCTTGCTCAGGATGCTAGCACCAGCATCTTCGACACCGACATCAGCCCTGGTTTCCTCATCTTGGGGAAGCACCCGGAGAATGTGGATCGGGTGGGGAACATGGTCTCCATCCTCCACCAAGGCCCCATCTGATATGAACTGAGCAGGTCGAGACACTTAATAAAATAGGGAGTTTTGGAGAATTGATGAAATGCAGCACTGAAGAAGAATAAAGGAATTGAGAATTAAAAGACACGGTGCGTTAAAGGAAGGTGCGAGAATAGCAGTTTTTCAATAGCTTCTCAACAGTTCAACAATAGCTGGAATCTGATTGGTTGCTAGCTGAAATTTTTTAGAGAATTCAGCTAGAAAGTTACTTTTTTAATAACTGTTTTCTTGATTGTAATCTTTATAAGAGACTAGCATTTGTAATGTGAGCCATGCATGAAATGAAATCAGAAGTTTCTCTCTAGAATTCTCTCTTGTTTTTCCATTTTATTAATAGTTCCCATCATTGGTATCAAAGCTCCAATCCTGGCAACAATGGTAGAGGGAACAAGAGGTTAGGAGTGGCGGAGGGAGATGATGGCTATGATGAAGGAATTCGAGGATAGATGGGAGCAAAGGCAAATGGAGTTGCGTAAAGAGGCAGAGATAAGCACCAACAATACAATCTCAGAACTCAAAGGGCTATTAACAGGTATTAGTCTGCAAAACACAGAGTTAGCAGCTAATCTGAATCAAGCTGGGACATCTCAAACAAGAGATCATTCTAGTGATTAATCTGGCCAATCTTGGATGCATTATCCAAAATTGGATTTTCCTTGCTTTAATGGTGATGAATTGGAAGTTTGGGTGACTAGGGAAGATTATTACTTGGAGGTTACAAATACCTTGCCTGCAAATAAGGTGAAATTGGCAGCCTTGTACCTAGAGGGTAAGGCCTTGCAATAGCACCAAGGGTTTATTAGAATTAAGGGTCAAGAGGCTTATGAGAGTTGGAAGGGTTATGTTCAAGGGTTGAGATCTAGATTTGGAATTTAGGCCTTTGATGATGCTCTAGCAGATCTTAAGAATTTGAGGCAAACTAGTTCATTACAGGAGTATTTAGACTCCTTTGATATTCTTTATCCGATGGTAGGGATTAGGGAGGACCAAGCCTTGAGTTTCTTTTTGACTGGGTTAGTGGATGAGTTACAAATGCCTGTGAGAATGTTTAAACCCCAAACATTATCAGAGGCCCATTCACTTGCAAGGCTTCAAGAAATCACAGTGGCAGCATTACAGAATAAACCAAAGCCAATGACCAAACTTGTAACCCCTTCCTCTTATGTTTTCATTTTTTAAATCTGCAAACACCATTCCTCAAACCCAATATCAGCCACAATCTTCCACCACCCAACCCACAAATACCAATAACACCTCCACTGCCAATAATACCACCAATAACACCAAATTTGCTGCTACCAATGCTAGAATCCCAAACAAGTTAACCAGTAAAGAGATTAATGAAAATAGGGTGCTAGGCCATAAATTCAAGAAGAGGTAACTAATTATGATGCAATTACAAATTGATGAAGGTGAAGATGTGGATGAAACTGATGAACCAGAAACAATACCAGAGTTGAAATTGTCATTGAATGCCCTTAGGGGCACAACAGGAGTCCAGATAATGTGTCTCAAAGTTTGTGTGGGAAAATGACTATTCATATCCTGATTGACACAGGCAGTACTCATAATTTTCTGAGTCTGCAAGTGGCCAAGAAGGTTAACTGTCCAATGGAACAAGTATCTGGAGTACTGGTGGAAGTTGCTAATGAACAAAACCTGTAGTGTCATTCAGTGTGCAAAAAATTTTTTGACAAGTGCAGGGTCAAACGTTTATGACAGAAGTGTTCATATTACCCCTGGATAACTATGACTTGATCCTGAGAGCACAGTGGTTAGCCACTTTGGAAGAAATAAGGTGGAATTTCCAAACTTTGCAGATGAAATTTCAAAAAGGGACTGAAGATTGTGTTTTGCTAGGAATTAATTCTGATGTGATAGAGGTAGTGACTGAAAAGCAGCTTAATAAGATGGGGAATAAATCTGATCAACTGGCCTCTATGCAATTACTGATACAATAAGGCAGCTCTTTCATTCCTTACTCTCCATCTCTGTATACTGCAGAGGTTTGTGCTGTTGATAATTGGCCAGAATTACAGTAGTTATTGCATGTTTACAAGGATATCTTTGAGGAACCAAAAGGTTTACCTCCAAAGAGACTTTATGATCACAAAATTCCTTTAAAAGAAGCAACTCAGCCTGTAAATGTAAGGCCCTATAAGTATGCTGCACTCCAAAAAAATGCTATAGAGAAGATGGTGCAGGAGATGCCAGATGCTAGTGTTATTCAACACAGTACAAGCCTCTACTCTAGTCCAGTAGTCTTGGTCAAAAAGAAGGATGGGACTTGGCATATGTGTATTGACTACAGGACCCTTAATTCTCTTACCATTAAAGATAAGTTTCCTATTTCAGTAATTGAGGAGTTATTGGATGAACTTGACCATGCTGTTATCTTCTCTAAACTAGACCTAAGATTAGGTTATTGGCAGATAAGGATGGATGAGGAAAATATACATAAGATTGCATTTCGTACCCATGAAGGCCATTATGAGTTTTTGGTAATGTCTTTTGGGCTTACCAATGCCCCTTCAACATTTCAGGCTCTTATGAACTCTGTGTTTAAATCTTTTCTAAGGAAATTTGTATTGATATTTTTTGATGATATCCTCATATATAGTAGGAGTCAAGAGGAACACTTGCAGCATTTGGAAATGGTTTTGAAGGAAATGAGGAAGCATCATCTGTGGGCCAAGATGAGTAAATATTCTTTTGGTTGCTCTAAAATTGAATATTTGTGTCATTATATTTCATCTGAAGGCATGCAAACTGATCCTAATAAATTGAATGCTATTAAACAGTGGCCTGTTCCAAAGTCAGTGAAGCAATTAAGAGAGTTCCTTGGTTTTACTGGTTACTACAGGAGATTTATAAAGAATTATGGTCAGATTTCAAATCCCTTGACTGTTCTGTTGCAGAAGGATTCCTTTACTTGGAATAAGCAGGCTCAGAAAGCATTTGATGTTCTTAAAGAAGCCATGATTTCAGCTCCAGTATTGGGACTACCTGACTATTCTAAGGTGTTTGTAGTTGAAACTGATGCATCTGGAGGAGGTATTGGAGCAGTCTTATTACAAGATGGTCATCTATTGGGCTATATTAGTAAGTCTCTCTCCTTAAGACACCAACAACTTTCTATCTATGATAGAGAGATGTTGGCTATTTTATTTGCTATCAAGAAGTGGGAATGTTACTTACTTCCCAAGAGATTTATCATTAAAACTGACCATCATCCACTTAAGTATTTGGTTGAACAAAGGCTTACTACTCCTACACAGCAAGCATGGTTGGCAAAGCTCCTGCAGTTTGACTTTGAAATTCAGGATAAGAAAGGCAAAGAGAATGTGGTTGCAGATGCTCTTTACAGGGCTGCTTCTACTAGTATATATGCCCTGAGTACACTTGTTCTAACTTCTGAATTGTTGCAGCAAATTCAAGATAGTTGGCAGAGCGATCCTTCTTTATAGCAGATTATTGCAAATATACAACTTGATCCTCACTCTCATGCCCATTATACTTTTTATTCACAACAACTCAGGAGGAAAGGGAATTTGGTAGTGGGAAATGTGGGCACTTTACGAACTCAGTTGCTGCACTTTTTTCATAATTCTTCAATTGGAGGATACTCTGGTGTGCAAGCCACTGCTAAAAGGATGTCTGCATTTTTTTATTGGCCTGGATTGTGAAAATCAGTCAGAAATTATATCAGGGAATGTGCTATTTGTCAATAGTATAAGTATGAAACTGTGGCAACCCCTGGTCTGCTGCAGCCTTTACTTGAACCCTACAGTGTTTTCACTGACTTGACTATGGATTTCATAGAAGGTCTCCTGAAATCCCATGGCAAATCAGTCATCTTTATAGTAGTTGATAGGCTGACTAAATATAGCCATTTCTTTGCTTTGTCTCATCCCTATACAACTCAGTCAGTGGCTAAAGTTTTTGTGGAGGGAGTCTATAGACTACATGGGATACCTCAAACCATAACTTTTGACAGAGATCCAATCTTCTTAAGTACTTTCTAGAAAGAGCTATTTTCTTTACAAGGGGTGGGTCTTCAATTTTCAACAGCCTATCACCCTCGGACAGATGGCCAATCTGAGGTTGTGAACAGGTGTTAGAGATATATTTGAGATGTGCTATTGCTGAATCTTCTCATTCTTGGACTGCTTGGCTTCCTTTGGCAGAATTTTGGTATAACACTAATTACCACTTTGCTATCCACATATCCCCATTTGAAGCTCTTTATGGCATTCCTCCACCCATCCACATCCCTTATTTCCTAGGAGATTCTTCAGTAGCAGCAGTTGACATTCAGTTGAGAGATAAAGAAAGTCAAATTCAGCTATTGAAACATCATTTGGCAAGGGTTGGGAATCGAATGAAGCAATTGGCAGATAAGCATAAAAGTGACAGTTTTTAACATTGGTGATATGGTCAATGTTAAATTGCAACAGTATGTTCAGAAGTCTCTTCACAAGGGCTATCCCAAACTTCAGCCATATTACTTTGGTCCATTTCCAATAATTGATAAAATTGAGAAAGTTGCATACAAGGTCCAGCTGCCCTCAGATTCCTTGATCCACAATGTTTATCATGTCTCCTTGCTCAAACCAGCTTCAGCATCTGTATCTGATTCTGCCACTCTTCCTCCTATGTCATCCCATTCTACTATCTATGCTCAAGCTATTTTGGATAGAAGGATGGTGAAAAAGGAAAATGCTGCAACAACTCAGTTGTTAATTCATTGGCAGAATACATCTCCAATAGACTCAACCTGGGAATTTGCTGATGAGATACAATGGAGATTCCTAAATTTTCCTTGGGGACAAGAAAACTCAAGTGGGGAAGTATTGATATGAACTGAGCAGGTCGAGACACTTAAAAAAATAGAAAGTTTTGGGGAATTAATGAAATGCAGTGCTGAAGAAGAATTAAGGAATTGAGAATAAGAAGACACGGTGCGTTGAAGGAAGGTGCGAGAATAACAATTTTTCAACAGCTTCTCAATAGTTCAACAATAGCTGGAATCTGATTGGTTGCTAGCTAGAATTTGTTAGGGAATTCAGTTAGAAAGTTACTCTTTTAATAACTATTTTCTCGATTGTAATCTCTATAAGATACTAGCATCTGTAATCTGAGCCATTCATGAAATAAAATCAGAAATTTTTCTCTAGAATTCTCTTTTATTTTTTTCATTTTATTCATTGTTCACATCACCATCGCTCCCTTCGTCTCATGGCATTCAGGCTGCCCGCCCGCATCTCCAAGTTCCTCTCCTTTCACTCTCCGAATAATCCATTTATTTTAGATTGAAAGAACAATAGCTTGCCATTCTCCTCCTTTTGGTTTAAAATTAGTTTTCTAGGGTTATAATTTAATTTTTGAAAACTTATTGTGTGAAAATTATAGCTGTTAGATGTGTATCCTAGAAGCCAATCTTGACTGAGTAGTCAAACTAAGAAAATATATTCCTACAAGATCGATATATTCCATCTAGGGACCAAGAAAATATATAGTCAAACTAAGTAGCTTCACTATGCATAGCCAATACACCGCAGGTCAAAGGACCAGTTACACCACTGCAGCATTGAGAAGACCACTGATGAGTGAAAAAACATCCAATTGATTTTTCGTATTGATCACACTTATTACAAGTTGTTCTCTAACAACCACCTATACTCTCACCCCAGTGTCTCTACACCACATACTCGATACTCATCTACCCTAAAGGGAGGTGATCCATACACCGATCTTGAATAGATTGATCACTATCCTCTGTGACTTTCCTTCAATCGACAGTATTTAGAAATTAACCACTAATGATGTATGTCTCAAATTCTCAATACCTTGAGAATATACAAAATCATCTTTGTAATTTCTAAGACAAATCATGGACACAAATGAAATGATTGATTATAAAGACTGCCCGTCAAGAACAAAACATATTCTAAAGAAAGATATGTATCAGTCAAGATTGGCTTCTAGGATACACATCTAACAGCTATAATTTTCACACAATAAGTTTTCAAAAATTAAATTATAACCCTAGAAAACTAATTTTAAACCAAAAGGAGGAGAATGGCAAGCTATTGTTCTTTCAATCTAAAATAAATGGATTATTCGGAGAGTGAAAGGAGAGGAACTTGGAGATGCGGGCGGGCAGCCTGAATGCCATGAGACGAAGGGAGCGATGGTGATGTGAACAATGAATAAAATGAAAAAAATAAAAGAGAATTCTAGAGAAAAATTTCTGATTTTATTTCATGAATGGCTCAGATTACAGATGCTAGTCTCTTATAGAGATTACAATCGAGAAAATAGTTATTAAAAGAGTAACTTTCTAACTGAATTCCCTAACAAATTCTAGCTAGCAACCAATCAGATTCCAGCTATTGTTGAACTATTGAGAAGCTGTTGAAAAATTGTTATTCTCGCACCTTCCTTCAACGCACCGTGTCTTCTTATTCTCAATTCCTTAATTCTTCTTCAGCACTGCATTTCATTAATTCCCCAAAACTTTCTATTTTTTTAAGTGTCTCGACCTGCTCAGTTCATATCAATACTTCCCCACTTGAGTTTTCTTGTCCCCAAGGAAAATTTAGGAATCTCCATTGTATCTCATCAGCAAATTCCCAGGTTGAGTCTATTGGAGATGTATTCTGCCAATGAATTAACAACTGAGTTGTTGCAGCATTTTCCTTTTTCACCATCCTTCTATCCAAAATAGCTTGAGCATAGATAGTAGAATGGGATGACATAGGAGGAAGAGTGGCAGAATCAGATACAGATGCTGAAGCTGGTTTGAGCAAGGAGACATGATAAACATTGTGGATCAAGGAATCTGAGGGCAGCTGGACCTTGTATGCAACTTTCTCAATTTTATCAATTATTGGAAATGGACCAAAGTAATATGGCTGAAGTTTGGGATAGCCCTTGTGAAGAGACTTCTGAACATACTGTTGCAATTTAACATTGACCATATCACCAATGTTAAAAACTGTCACTTTTATGCTTATCTGCCAATTGCTTCATTCGATTCCCAACCCTTGCCAAATGATGTTTCAATAGCTGAATTTGACTTTCTTTATCTCTCAACTGAATGTCAACTGCTGCTACTGAAGAATCTCCTAGGAAATAAGGGATGTGGATGGGTGGAGGAATGCCAATCTTGACTGAGTAGTCAAACTAAGAAGCCAATCTTGTAGGTTCAAGTTCACTGTTTGGAGTAGGATGCACCTAGATGGAATATATCGATCTTGGTAGAAAAGAAGAAGTCCTATACGATTCGCAAGACTAAGTTCAAAAAATCTTTGGCCTGAGTAAGAGTGAATACTGGAAAAAAAATTTCATAAAATTTATAAATGAACTCGAGTCGAGCCAATCTAGCATATGACTGACGATGGAGTTTGACAAGTTCTTTATGACCTCCGTCTAGTCGGGACTCACGATAGAAGAATTATATCACACGATAACTACACTTAGGGGTTCATCTTTTCTATTCTGCTAGATTGCTACTACATTCTATTAGACATCATTGGTGGATCATGAAAACTCACTAGGATCATTTTCAAATCAAAGATCCCTGTTGAGGTAAGTTGGAATCATTCCAAAGGAGTTTCGATGATACTGTGATGGAGATCACGATATATCTCACTACCAGACAGAATAGAACCTGAAGGTTCATACACAAAAAGAGTATGACCTAATCAATGACTTAGATCATATTCAAATTATCAATCAGATTGATAGTTTGAATTTTAAAAACTGCTAATTTGTAAGCGTTACAATTTTGGCAGCTACTACTTGTTAGTGCAGGGATTTAATTATAAATATTATAATTTTATTGAGACTGATTAAATTATGAATTAAATATTAATTAATTTAAATTTAATTTAATTTAATTTAATATTACTTGAGTTCAATTATTTAAATCAAATTTGGATTTCAAGCTTAATTGGATCAGGCTTGACATCCTTTCGAATTCGACTCGATTGGGACTCGATTTGAATCTGATTGAGATCAAATTTGAATCAGATGAACCATGACTCAGAGAACCTAGATTTTCTAAGATTCTCTCTCCAATTTTCATATAAAGAAGGGGAGGGAGCACGTGAAGATTTGCCCCCTTTCTTTTTGCATGTGTGAAGGGGAGGGGGCGCCAATAGTTGGCACCCCACCTTACCTAGGATTCTATTTCTTTCAGATTTAATTTTTATTTGAATTTAATTTAAAATAGAATTAAATCTTATCTAATATGGTATGTAAAGAAATTTTTTTTTGTGTGATAAAAATTTGAGAAATAATTATTGGCATGTGCTAATTTTTTTGTGGGAGTTTCTTTCTTGCCGCACAACACTATCTCAATGCCCATCTAATCCTTTCTTTTGATTTGAACGGCTAAGATCAAAGGAGAAAAGATCCTTTAGGGTGTGAGGAGGTGGTTGGGAGTAGAGTTTTTTTTGTTTTGTGCGACAAAAATACATGGGGCTTGACGTTTTTTGGCGTGAAGATGAAGATGGCTTCTTTAGGACATCAAAATATCTCAACGCCTCAACTCTTCTTCTTCCTTCCTTCAACCTCCATGCCAAGATTTGATAAAGACTAGATCTAAGAGAGAAAAAGAGAGAGAAAAAAAGAAGAAGAAAGATTCTTCTTTTCTTCTTGGTGATTTAGTTCAGATCCTGATGGATCTGTGCGAAAGAGTTCCCACAGTGATCTTCTTCGAGATCTAGAAAAAGAGATGTAGATCCAAAGCTAAGGAGTGAGATCTGTAAAGTACTAGCACATTGGTGATCTCAATGCTCCGATCAAGCATCTCCGTGTGGATATCAACAGAGGTCGGGTGCATGCGCGGCTACAATCGGAACCCCAGACATCCGTAGGATTCGATGGTATGGAGATCTGATCTCCAATTTTATTTTACTGATGTTTGTTTTTCTTTTCAAATTTTAGATCAAGGTATGTAGCATGTTCATGTCAAGATCCTATGTATGGTTTTCAGATTAGATCTAGTATGTGTTTTAAATTAAAAATATTTTAATTTATTTACTTCTACTGCATAAGGTTTAGAAAAAATTTTAAACTATACGTACGAAATCATTGCTTTTTCTAACAGTAGTGTCAGAGCTACATTCTGATACGAATATAAAAATCTCTCAGATCTAAAATCTAATTTATAAAAATTAAATCTGAAGATTAATTAGATGATCAACATCATTCTGAAATATGGTTACCCTGGCATAATCCTGTTATGCTGAATGGTTGTCCTAGAATGATGTAGAATATCAATTAATATTAGATCTGAATTTTTTATATATTGTAATGTGACTGGAAGATTGTTTCGGATCTAAAATTATTTTAGATCTAAAATAAATTATGAGTTATTCAGATCTAAAATTAGTTTTAGATCTGAATATATTAATTTGAGTTTAATTTGGATCTAGTATGATTGCTAAAATTTTTTCATATATGTATAAATTCAAAATTATTGTTTATATATTTGACATGTGAAAGATAATTGATCTGATTTTTAATTGATTATATATGTGATATGTTAGATTAATCTCTTAGTAGCTTAGTAATCGAATTGGAATAATCATCATGGCCGTTCGGTCATAAGAAGATGAAGGAATTAAAGTCTTTCTCTTGCCCATTCGATGGATTTTCTCTTATGACGTATAGAGGTGCCAACTGTGATGTTTTCTATGAAAATGAGTAGCGAATAAAAAATTATATATTTTAGATTTAAATTAGATTATGCATGTATTTTCATATATTTTAGATCACTAAATATTATATATGATATATTGTTTTGACACACAATCTAAAACTTAATTTCTGCATAATCTAGATCTAAAACCCTAGGTTTTGTTTGTATGAAATCATGAAACTGTGACTGGCATACCTGTGTAGTCAACTCGATTCTTAATTGGGTCAACTCGAGTGCTTGGTGAGTTGACTTATTTTGTTGGAGTCAACTTAAGACCCTGATAGATCAGCTCATTTGCTGATGAGCCGACTCAATTGTGCAGGTTAAGTCTACAGATTTCTATTTGTCTCAGTATTGTACCGACTTATTGTAACAAATCAATTCGTGTATCAGGATGAGTCGATTCGATTCTATAGATAGAAAAATTGTATAAGATACAATACAAATAGTTTAGATCAAAAATTGAAATTATTTCGAAATCTAAATTTAAATCCATGTACATAATACACTTAATTGAGAATTAAGATCCAAAATTATAAGATCTAAAATTATAAATTTAAGATCTAAATTTCAATGCATAAAATATGAGCTTTGGGTATGAATTAAACAAATTAGCTTTAGAGACTAAACTACAACTAGGGTCATTGATTAGATCAGATTAGAAGTCTTTTCGATTTTAAGTAGTTGATTAAACCTAATCAAGACTTAGTTGGGATTAGGTTAAAGGGGCTCAAAAATTAAATTTAGTTGTAGTTAGTCAAATTGATTCACATTTGATGTGAATTGATTCAATTAAGATTGAATTTAGCTCAGCGGTTCGAGCTCGGATTTATAGGTTAACATAATTGATTCTAATCAACCAATTTAGTGTCTAAGGCAAGTCTTAAATGGTGGCTCTTTAATTGGTTTTGTTATCTGATCTGATCAATTTGTTGGTGTCTAAAAAAAGCAATGGGGAGACCCTCGCTCATCTTTACTTATCTGACCATTTTGGAAGATTATATTTTGTATTAGGTTACTTGTTGACTCGAGTTCATCCATGCTGACTAGATTGGTCAGACATGAAATGTGCTGACCCAAACTAGATTAGTCATTACATCAGATGTATGTGACTTATTAGAAGAGACTTGAATCTAAATCTCTCCACTAAATATTAAGTCTACTAGTCTTCTATTGTTGTAGGAATGTAGGTGCCTTTTGCGGCGTTGATCATTTTCGATTGGTTATAGTAGTTTGGTTACATTGGAAAGGCACAACCACTCTATTGGCATTAGATGCCTTGGGCTAAAGATGGGGTTGGCTCAATAACTATTAGGTGAGAGATCCAATAACGACTCTGCACTCACTAGTGAACGGTAGGTCAGACTTAACTAAAAAATATACCAATAACTGTTAGATGAGGCTACAGGACTTAGAGATCAAATCACTGCAACATGTTTGGAGAAGCATCTGGACAAAGAGTTATCCATGCATTGATATATGTGTCACCAATAATTGTTAGGTGAGGTGCCATACATCGATGGGACTGTAGCATCCACTAGAACCACTTATCACGTTAGAATTTTTATTTTCTCCATCCGAGGAGGGTGAGAAATTCAAAAAATTAGTGGGAGCCTTTGTTTGTTTTTAAAGTCTCTAGAACAAACTATTATAAGTACAATCATCTAAATAAATCTTTACTCTCTGTGGTCAATTTTATCAACTTCCAGTGCTCTAGCTCAAATCTTAGATATCAATCACTTAACCAAAATCAATTACATATTTGGCTTAAAAATCTAAGAATAGTTCTTAGCTTTTAGAAATTAAACCATGTTCTTAATCAGATTAACCCAATGTCATCAGCTTATCCAATCTACAGTCAACAAGCTATACTTAACAAAATGGTTGGACATTGATAATTAGATTAAGTACTATAAATTGGAGTCCATAGTTGATGAACTCTAATGTATGCATAAGGACATGTATACTGCCAATGACATACTGATTCATCTGCAACAATTGTGAGATAATCAGAGTCGCACAGTGCATAAGATACATGGTGGGCAGTTTGTCCATGATTGATGATCAAGGACATTAAAGAGCTTGAGAAGCTCGACGTGATCATGCATAAGAAATTACTAATGGATTTGATCCTGCAATCTCTGATTCATATAGATAGTTTATGAAACTATGAATAAATATTGTAGCACCTTAACTGAATTGATCAATATGCTAATAACTAAAGGACCTTGAAAAATTCAGAGGTACATATCAAAAAAATCTAAAGAACCATTTACATGCCTTTGAAAGGTATATCGAATTACTCAAATTTGATCTACGATTTTTTCTTTTTCATTAGACTCTAGTGCATATTACGTACTTTAATATATGGTCTAAGAAAGAAAGAGGACTGAAGAAAAGTAAAGTACTCTTTTGAGTCGGCAATGGTGCAAAAGTTGCACAATGGCTATGGGCACTTAACCTCGGTGATTACCATTTAGATTTAGTTCTTTATCATTTACACAATGATACATTTGTGAACCTATTTGAGCAAATAGTGAATACCATTGGATCTAAGAGATCTAGAACTAAACAACCTGAAGTATATAGATGGTTCTTTTGACTAGGTCATATATGAGAAGAAATGATTTGCCAACTAGAGAAAATGAACCATTGGGCTTATTGACTGTTAAGTCATATCTAGTCTATGATCATCTCTTTGAGAATTAATAACCAAACTATCTTTTGTGGGTCAAAGGGATAGGACCACTGAGATACTTACCCTAGTATACATACAATGTGCATGGCCCATTTGATGAGCCAGACTAGAAGGTTATCACTACTTCATCACCTTTATCGATGAATAGTCATGGTATAGGTATATGTATGAGAGATATAAATCTAAAGATTTTGAAAGATTCAAAGAATTCAGATGTGAAATAGAAAAGTAAATCAAAAAAATTCTAAAGGTACTTTGATTAGATCGAAGATGCAATACCAAATAAAAAATTTATCAGTTATCTAAAGAGAATGGCATGGTTTCATCATGGAATTCTCCTTATACATCTTAGCTCAACGGGATATTTATGAGGAGCGATGGTACTGTATGAGATATGGTCCGATCCATCATGAATGTCACTAATTTAACTATTATTTTTTTAGGAACAAGGTTTAATTTTTAAAATTTAAATTAGATTCTCTCTAGAGTTGGTTTCATCACATCATATGAGATATGATATGATAGATAGGTTAGAGGATAGGTCTGTAAGAGCTCATTTATGGGTATCCCAAAAGGGTTTGGGATGTCATTTTCTCTTTCCAGTGGTTCATAATGTGATTATGAGCAATCATACTATTTTTTTGAAAATAATGGGAGGATGAACTCAAAGAAAGAATCTCTAAAGAACAATGAGTCACAGGACCTGTACAATCTATTTAAGATGAGGCAGTATATGTAGTACCACCTCCACCTCATAAATCTAGTAGGATCTCCCATCCTTTAAAAGGGCACTAGATATTCTTACAAAGGATTCAGAGAAAATATTTTTCGAGAGAGATTGGGAACATACGGATGATCTCAAAACCTACAATGATGTGATATTAGGAATTATGAAGTTACATGAAGATCAGTGGAAGGGTCCCATGCTGACACCGGTTATGATATGATTGCATATAGAATTTTCTTATCAAAAACTTAGGTCAAACATTCAGAAAATAAAGGTCTATAAAGATAGATCTTGAAAGGATATTTGTTTTTCACAGACAAATGCATAGAAGAGGTACTGAAAAGGTTCAGTATTAAAACCTCCAAGAGAGATCCGTTATACTCTTAGATATAAGTATATGCCATACCATGTACTCAACTTGGTATATTTTGCTGTGAAAGTTATGAGCAGATATTAGTCGAATCCAGGCTAGGAGTATTGAATTATTATGAAAATATCTCTAAGTACTTGAGAAGCACTAAGAGATTATTCCTCATCTTTGAAGAAGGGTTAGAGTTAAGAGTGGGAAGATACACTGATGCTGATGGTAGAATATCAACATCAGCATGTATTCTTGAGTTATGTTGATTCTGTTGGAAAATGTGTCCTAAAGTCAATCGTTTGACGATTGTGCTAATTATAAATATATATGAATTGATACATAATAAAAATTATTTGATCTTTTTCATCACAAGGTTACATCTTCTAATGAACTCCTATATTATGATGAAGACCTTAGGACTACTTTGATCGATAAAGGAGAATTTATCGCGTAGTCTTTAAATTGGTTTATGACCAAACAATACGCTATTACTAGAACGATAGCGATATCAAGTGTAGGTCATTGTGTGACATATGCGTTGGTTGTCCTCATAACTAAATGGTATGAAAATACTGGTACGGCATGTAGGTGAGATGTAGGAATACATCATCATTGAACATAACCAACTACGGAGTACTCTGCTGTCAAGGGTAGCTCGCGAAGGGTATGAGTATAAGTGTCACTCCAATCTGAGATCATCACGGTGACTTACAAATAACTCACTGTACTTTGGTGCCAGACAATTAAGTTTCTAATTCAGTAACGAAAGATTTTTGGGTGCAGTCAAATACTTGTCAAGTCGGTGCATGAATCATGATGGAATTGACCCCTTCAAATTAGTAGGAGTTAATGTATCAATATATTTCAATTTAGCAAAACTTGGATCCAGATAATTCATATGATGAATTTGAAAGATTAAAATATAATATAAATGATTTATCTAGAATTGATAGTTAAATCCTTGATCATCTTCGAGCATTAGAGTCAAAGGGATGAATTATACAATAACCATATGCTAGTAGGTTCTTGAATGTTACTTCGCCATCATTCGACCTATCTGAATGTTGGGTCACCATTGCTAGATGGTTACATCGATTGGTTTAAAAATTTATTTCATACTATCAACTTAGGTTCGAACCTATAGAATCACACTCAAAAAAATTTTCTGACTGATCATATGGCAGATCCATGATTGAGAATCATTCAAGGGCTTAATCATCAATTCGATTGATGATTAATCTTATGCAAAAGTTATAATAAATTAATTCACCAAGTGTTAGTAAATTAATAAAAAATTAATTAATAATTAAATTACTGATTAGATCAATTTGATTGAGTAAATAAGATTAAATAAAATTTAATTAAATTAGATTCAATTAGGTTTGACCCGATTAGGTTATGAGATGACCTAATTGCTAAGGGAGAATTATCCCTGATTTGATCAGAACTTTGGTTCAATCAATTTTTAATTTGATTAAAATTTGATTAAAAGTTTATAAATCTAATTAGATTGAGTTTTATATATTTTATTTGGACTAAACCAGATATGATTTAGTTTGGATTCAAATAAGAAAACTAAGAGTCCATATTGTATTGGACTCTTCCTCCCCATGTGCCTCCCACTTTGATGCCAACTTTCTCCATGCTCAAGAGGTTTTTGTGTGAGATTTTTTTATGCCAAAGAGCTCTTATCCCTCCCTTTACCATGTCCAAATTTGATTTGGTTTTGATAAAAGAAAAATTTTTAAATTAGATTTTAAAATATTCATTATCAAGAGAATCTATTCTTATCCAAATCACTCTACACACCAACTTATTTTTTTTCTCCTTATGTGTGCAACATTTTGAGGAGATTTTTCATAAAAAATTAGTTGGAGAACTAATTTATCATAAAAAATTATGAAAATGGGTGTCCCATATTTTTTTGGATGTGTTTTGAGTATAGGAATTGTAAGGAGGCGGTATCTCTTGGAAGAGTCCAAGATTTCTAGGACTCTTCTCCCCTGCTCCTTACACGCCATAATAAAAGGGTTTTATTTATGTGTGCATGTAAGAGTAAAACTAGAGAGAGCTTTACATGGTGAGGAGTCCTTAAGGGTGGTTCATGGTGTGAAAAAAAAAGGAGGAGAGTTCTCTCTCTTTGGGTTAGCACAAAAGCTGAATTCTAGGGTTTCTACCTCAGGGTCTAAGAAGTGAGAAAAATAAGAGAGAAAATAGTTTTTTCTCTATCTTTTTTTATTTTTTCATCTCCTATAGAAGTCCATCTTCAATTTTTAAAAAGATTTTAGAGATTTGAAGAAGGAATCCAGATCTACCAAGAAGAAGATCTTCGTACGAGCTAGCACTCCTGAGAAAATCGATCAAATTGGAGCTTCGAGTGGACTTCCTACAGATATCGGATGCATGTGTAGCTCTGAGCAACTAGCAAGGATCATCCTCACCATGTCTCTCAATAACGATGATCATCAATCCATGCTCAGGTATCAAGTTCTAAACTCAGATTAGAAGTAGATGTGATCTACTGCTCACATACATGCATACTAATTTTATCTTCAGTATTTTTTATATTTTATATACAACATATCATATCATAGATCTTAGAATAGATTGATTTAATAATTAGATCATATATATGCTATATTAATTTGATTAATCTAATTATCTTCCACTGTAATTTATTCGAAAAAATTTCGAAATACATGCATAAAATCGCCTACATTTTTCAATGGTGGTATCAGAGCCTAGGTTCATTAGACATGTTATATGTATATATTAAATCTAAAATTTAATTTTATTTAAATTTGATATATGATATTTTGAACTAAATTTAATTAATAGTAGATCATACAAACTAACATAAGATTGTCCTGCTGTAGGGTTTACCCCTTACAGTGAAACTGTTGTCTTAGTTTATGTTGATCGGTGATAAAATCTGATTTTATTTATTGCATGTGATGTTTATGATCTAATTTAGATGTAATCTAAGATTATGATCAGATCTGATATAATTTAGATTAGACCTAAATTCATGCATATATGATATGTGTGTTAGATGTGTACCCTAGATGCCAGATTGGCTGACACATTCCTGTACAAATGTAAGGGCAAATTTATAATTTTGATTATAAATGAATAAAAGGGTTATTCTACTATCACATTGTGTACATTATATCTGTGATACATTCTTTGAGTTAGTAGGAATATTAATTCATATTTTCAAGAGTTAAAAATTTAAGGCATGAATTTACATAACTAACTCATAAAAAGCTCCTGATCATAGGATCATCATGAGAATAGTGATCGATCCGGAAGGTTGGTGTACGATCACTTTCTTAGGGTAGATGAGTCTTGAGTCTACAGTATAGAGACACTGGAGTGAGAGTATAGGTTTTCATTGAGAATGAGAGTACTGAGCGTGACCACCTCGAGCAGTCATAAGGAAGTCTACCTTCTCGTCGATGACTAGCTCGATGCTGCAGCTGTGTGTCTAGTTCTTTGACCTGAGGTGCATCAACAGTTCACCCTGAGTGTGTTATAGTTTGACTATACTATAACTCAATCTTCTAGCCATTCAAAATCCTGAGGTGTATGTTGGCTATAGCATATTCATGGTAGGAACCAGATTGCACCAAGATGGGATCTATCAATCTCGGTAAATGAGAGGAGTAGTCCTATGATGATCGAAAGATCGAGTCCTTAAGCCCATAGCCATGGCAGAGTGAAATAATAGAAAAGAATTTTCCATTAAGGTTTCACATCGGATTTGGATCGATCGATTGATTCATATGACTGATGTTGGGTTTGACGAGTTTACCTTAACCCTAATTCAGTCGGGACTCATGATAGAAGAACTCAATCACACAAGTAGCTGCATCGAGAGGTTCATCTTCATTTTCGATGGGTTGCCACCATATACTGCTAGATGTCACTGGTAGATTTTGGGAGCAATTAGAATGATCTTGATGATTGATCATTCTAATTATTTGAATCAGAAGAGTTCTGATCCATCGAAAGGAGTTTCGATGATGTCGATGATGAGATCACGACATATCTCATTACCATATGGAAATGAACCTAACTGGATCACACAAATAAGAGTTAAGATCTGGATGTCATCAATTAAGCTATCCCAGTTCGATTGATTTGGATTAGATCCAATTAGGCCCAAGAAAATCGTGCTAGTACACGATTGAGCCTAACTTTCTCCTCGTGCAATCTTTTTCATCTCGACCGAGCCAAATGAGATTTGACTCACCCAAAAAACCTTAAGAAGGTTTCTCTCAGTCTGACTAGAGCCAGTCCAGCTCAAAAAAATCTTGTCTTAATTCATGAGATGAATTTAAGACAACACCTGCCAATTTCTATCACCTGCCATTTTCGTTTTAGGACATTGGTCAAATATTGACCCATGGACCTTGGACTGAAGGCCACTTGGCAAAAGGTCATTGGAGAGTTTTAGTGGAGTGTCCACTTGCTAAATTAGCCCTCAATGTGGGTGCCATAATCAGATATGGCTTGCACCCCAAGTGGATAAGGATAGAGTCTCATGAGATGAGGACTCTGATCCCTTGATCGACTTGGACTGTGGGGTGCCAATCTCACTGTGCTTATCCAGTGTTGGTGCCAACAGTGGTGAAAATTGAGGAGATTCTTATCTAATATGATTAGATGACATCACTCTATCAATCAAATTTTTTTTAGAATTAATTAGAATTTTTTGATTGGTCGAATGATGTGGCACTGCATGGCGCAGTAGGGTCTATTTAAACTCTGTCTGCACCTAGTTGTGAGAATCTGCTCAATACCAGCAAAAATAAAATTTTCCTCCACTTATCTATATCCCCTCTACTCCTCTCTCTCCCCTCTTCACATTCAAGAAGTTGGACATCCATCTGGTGCTTGTCCAAGGCGTGGTGGCTCTCTGAACAGAAGGCTGCAGGGATTTGTCGAGAAGCTGCTGCTCCAGCTTCAGAAGATCTTTTGAAGATCTTCTAGATCTGATTTTTAGAGTAAAAATTTGTGAGGAGAAGATGATCCAATTCCTACTCGAGTGGATACCGATGGAAGCCAGACAACTACGTGGCTATTTTAGAATCTCGGGCATTGCTGCGATCATCTACAGGATAATCTAGTTACCCTAGAGGTATTTCTCTAATCCTCAAGTTTTAGATTTTATTTTAAATTAAATATTAAATAATAAGAATTAGATCTAATAGATCTTAGATTTGAAATAAAGTAGGATAATTTTTTTTTTAAAATATTCTGCCCCAGATCTCATTAGATCTAGAAGATCCTACAAGGAAAAAGGTGGTTTTTTCTTCAACTGATATTAGAGCCAGGTTGATGGCTCTATTTCAGATCTAATTTAGATCTAATTTTTATTTTTATTTATCTAATATTAATAAATTTCAGATATCATATCAGATGTAATTAGATCTAAAATTAAAAAATTTAAAATTAAATCTAAGTAGATCTAACATGTATGAGATGCATGACTAGACTAGAAATAGTTTAAACTATGAATAGTCTTGAAGTTTTATATTTTAATATGATTAAAATATAAATTAGATATAATTTATTTTTTAATTTTTTGATGTTATAAATATTATATTCAGATTAAAAAATAAAAAATAAAATTTAATTAATTCATAAGATTGATCTGCTGCATGCCTAGACTAGTTGTAGAATTATTCTAGTAACTATCTAGAATAGATTTTATATTGAATAGTTAAATTTAAATTTTATTTTTTAGATGTTACATATGATCTATCAGATCTAAAAGCATGCTAATTAGATTAGATTTTAATACATGAGATGTGTGCAAAGCATGTATAAGTTAGATCTGAAATTATATATGTGATATGTAACTTCGATCTAACTAGTTTTATAGTTAAATCAATATTTCTGATTAAGGTATTCTTCATGGCCGTTCGGTCATAAGAATAAAGTAGAGTTTAAAATATTCTCCTCCCATTCAATGGGGTGTTCTTATGGCATGTAGGGGTGCTGCGCGTTCATTCTTAATCAGAAATCAAACTTACTTTTCTGCAAAATCCTAGATCCTGAAACCCTAGGATTTATTTTACATATTTTGTTTATGAACCCAAGACTTAATTAATGAATTAAGCTGATGAAATTAAATTAGGTCTAAAATTGAGAATTTCAGATCTAAGTCATTTTCATAAAATTGGGTTCGAACTTGGGTAGCTCAATTAGGTCTAGCGGTTGATCAAACCAAATCAAAAGTTGGTTAGATAGGATCATGAAAGCTAATAATTGACCAGCCTAATAGGATTAAGTCTAAGTCAAGGTCGAATCACATTCAGATGTGACTCGATCAAGTTAAGACCTAATTTGGCTCAATGGTTAGAGCCTGGATTGTAGACTAACCCAATTGGTTCTAGTTCGATAATTTGGTGTCTAAGGTAAGTTGGGCAGATGCGGCCGACTGGTTTTTAATTGGGAGCTACTCGACTCGAATGCATTCTTGTCAAGTTAATGGCATATCCCTCCCATCGGTCTCACTTACCTGGCCATATGTGTCGATCCAGTTCTGATTTGAGGTGGCTAACAATTCGAGCTAGCCCATGTCACTAGGTTAGTCATAATTTTTATGACTATGTCAAGTCAAGTTTAATGAGACCTAAATCAAATCTTCCTAAGAAAATATTAAGTCTACGGTCTTCCACCATTGTGGATGTGCGGACCCTTCTCGATGTTGATTGTTCTCGGCTGGTTACAGTAGCTCAGTTGCATCGAAAAGATGCAACTATATCCATTAGACATTGGATGCTACGGATTAGAGGATGGGTTGTGCTCAATATTCTGGATACGGTGAGGGACCTAATCAAGAATCTAATTTATGCAAATGGTGGGTCTGACTTAACTAAGGATTGGAGCAATATTTCAGGCACAGTGAGCTTCATAAATTAGAGACCAAGTTTTGGGTGCACCATGATTAAAAAATTATTAGACAAGAATTATCCACTCATCGGTTGATCCATCACCAATAACTGTTAGGTGAGGTGATGAGCCAGTCAGTGAGACCGCACCACCCATTAGAAATCACTAATCATGGAGATTTTCACATCTCTACCTAGAGAGTGTAGAGATCTGAGAAAATAGTGGGAGCCTAATTTGTTTAAAAATAAAACTCCTAAATAAATTAGTTAAGTCTGATTATAAAATCTAACTAGAAACTCTTGACTCTCTACAGGAAACATGTCTGTGTCCAACCCCCTGACCAAAATACTAGACACCCACAGATTGACTGGACCCAATTTCAAGGACTAATTAAGGAACTACAGAATTATTCTGGATTCTGAAAAACTGACTCATGTCTTGGACCAGGACCCATCTGCCATACCAGCACGTCCGACTACTGAACAAAGAGCATCTCTGAAAAAGTAGATGGATGATGATAACAAAGCCAGGTACTACATGTTGGGTGCCATGTCTGATGACTTGCAGCACCAGCATGAGAACATTATGACTACCTGCCAAATGTTGGCTCACCTACAAGAGTTGTTTGGTGAACAAAGTCACGCAGCCAAGTATCAAGTCTGCCAAAGGCTTTTTAAGGCTAAAATATGTGATGGGCAGTCAATCCAAGATCATTGTTTGTCAATGATCAAGGACATTGAGGAGCTTGAGAAGTTCGGTGCATCTTAGACAGGGATTTTTAGATTGATGTGATCCTTCAATCCTTGTCTGATACATATGGTCAGTTCATCATGAACTTCCATATGCATGAGATGCAGTATACCTTGGCTGAGTTAATGAACATATTGGTAATGGTTGAGCTTTCTTTGAAGGGTTCAAAAGGATCAGTTCTTACTGTGGAGCAGACTTCTTCCAAGAGAAAGTCTTTTAGAAAGAAAAAAAAAATCTGTGAAGAAGCAGAAGATGGATGGGGAGAAGAAGACGGAACCGAAGAAGAAGGCTGCTGAAAAGAAAAAATATTTCCACTGCAATTCAGATGGCCATTGGAAGCGAAACTGTCCTCGGTACCTGGCCACCCTGAAGAACAAGAAGGATGGTCCTTTTGGAGGAATGCTCGTTATAGAATCTAATTTATGGTTTTCTCTGCATCCAGTTGGGTACTTGACTCTGGTTCAAGTGCTCATTTGTGCACTTCTATGCAGGGTCTCGAGGAGAGCAGGAGGCTGAGGGATGGGAATATGATCCTATGCATCGAAAATGGAGCAAAAGTTACTACTGTGGCCATGAGAATCTATCCTTTGTGATTACCGTTAGGATTAGATTTAGTTCTTAGAGACTATTATTATGTGCCTGCAGCAAGCAGAAATTTGATTTCTGTTTCATGTTTAGCACAAGAAGGCTATGTGATTAGATTTCATAAGAACTATTACAACATATTTTATGAAAATAATAAAGTTGCAAATAGTTTTCTTATTAATGGTTTCTATCAGCTACATATTGATGTATCTGTATTTAATATCGAGCAAAATGTGAATGCCATAAGAATTAAAAGGCCTAGAGATAGTCTAAATGATAGGTATCTGTGGCACCTAAGGCTAGGTCATATAGCGGAAGACAGGGTTAACAAATTAGAGAAATCCGGACTATTGAGTCCGTTGACTTTCAAGTCATATCTAGTTTGTGAATCATGCCTTCAAGGCAAAATGACCAAGCTCTCTTTTGTGGGACATGGAGAAAGGGCTACAGACCTACTTGCCCTAGTACATACGGATGTGTGCGGCCCATTTGATGTGCCGGCTAGAGGCAACTATGTCTACTTTATTATCTTCACCGATGATATGTCTAGGTACGGGTATGTGTTTCTAATGAAACACAAGTCTGAAGTCTTTGAAAAGTTCAAAGAATTCAGACATGACGTAGAAAAATAAATAGAAAAATCCATTAAGGTTCTTCGATCAGATCGAGGAGGTGAATACCTTAGTCGGGAGTTTCTAGACTATCTTAAGGATAATGGCATAGTTTTTCAATGGACTCTACCTGGAACGTCACAACTCAACGGGGTTTCAGAATGGAGAAATCGGATCCTATTAGATATGGTCCATTCCATGATGAGCTTCATGGACCTCCCTGAGTTTCTTTGGGGACATTATCTCATGACAGCAATATATATATTGAATAGGGTTTCTTCTAAAACCATTCTTACCACACCGTATGAGATATGGCATGGTAAGAAGCCAAGTCTGAGTCATCTCAAAATTTGGGATTATCCGCTCATGTCAAGAGACAGCAGGCAGACAAATTAGAGTTCAGGTCTTTTAGAGCTCGGTTCATAGGATATCCTAAAGGGTCATTAGGATACTATTTCTATATTTCAGAAGATCACAATGTGATTGTGAATCAATATGCTATTTTTCTTGAAAAATAGTTTATTCAAGATGGTGGCATCGGAAGAATAATTAAGCTCAAGGAGAATGTCTCCCAAGAGCAACGAGCTAAAGAACCTGAGGAACCCAATCAATTAGAACCAGTCCTAACACAATCTCTTCCACCTCGTAGATCAACTAGGGTTTCCCATCCTCCTGAAAGGTACTTAGGTACTATACAAGAGAAAGTAGAGAAAATGTTCCTCACGAAAAATGGGGCTCATAGTGATGGCCCCAAGACCTATGACGAGGCGATATCAGATATCGACTCCGAAAAATGGTTAGAGGCAATGAGATCAGAAATTGACTTGATGCACTCAAACTAAGTCTGGACCTTGGTAGATCCACCTGAAGATATTGTACCTATTAGGTGTAAATGGATCTTCAAGAGAAAGATAGGTGCAGATGGAAATGTAGAGACATTCAAGGCTAGGCTCGTAGCGAAAGGTTATAGTCAGCGCGAAGGCATTGACTATCAGGATACCTTCTCGCCCGTAGCCATGCTAAAATTCATCCGCACATTGCTTGCTATTGCAGCCTATTTCGATTATAAAATATGACAGATGGACGTGAAAACAGCGTTCTTAAATGGATATCTTAAGGAAGATAACTATATGGAATAGCCGCTTGATTTTACATCCAGTGATGATGATCACAAGGTCTGCAAGCTGCAAAGATCCATTTATAGACTTAAGCAAGCATCTCAGAGCTGGAATACTCGTTTTAATGATGTGATCAAAATATTTGGTTTCATCAAGAACGAGAAGGAACCATGTGTGTTCAAGAAGATCAGTGGGAGCGTAGTTGTCTTCCTCATACTGTACGTAGATAATATCCTCCTAATTGGAAATGATATTTTCATATTGACCTCAGTCAAAATATGGTTGTATAAGGAGTTCACTATGAAAGATCTAGGAGAGGCATCCTTTATACTGGGTATTAAGGTCTATAGAGATAGACCAAATAGGATGCCGGGACTTTCACAGAAGATGTACATAGAGGAGGTGCTAAAAAGGTTTAGCATGAAAAAATCCAAAAGAGGTTTAGTACCTTTTAGACATGGCATTCATCTCTCTAAGAAGATGTGCCCTAGCACACCTAAGGAGATTGAACGCATGAGCAAGATCTCTTATGCTTCCGCAATAGGGAGCCTCATGTATGTCATGCTATGTACACGACCTGATATAGCCCATGCTGTGAGTGTCACAAGTAGATATCAATCGAATCCAGATGAAGAGCACTGGACTTCTATGAAATGTATCCTTAAGTACTTGAGAAGGACTAAGGATATGTTTCTAGTCTTTGAGAATGGAGAACTCCAGGTTCAGGAATTTACAGACTCAGACTTTATGTCTGATATAGATGATCAAAAGTCGACATCTGGGAGTTTGTTCATTTGCAATGGTGGTGCAGTTAGCTGGAAGAGTTTCAAGCAGACGGTGATTGCTGATTCCACCATGGAGGTAGAGTATATTGCTGCATCGAAAGCTGCGAAGGAGGCATTCTGGTACAAAAAATTTATCGCAGAGCTTGGAGTGATGTCATCGGATGCCATCCCTCTTTACTGCGACAATAATGGCACCATAGCCCTTGCTAGGAGCCAAGATCTCACCAGAAGTCCAAGCATATCGAGCTGCGATTCTATCTGATCTGTGATTACCTCGAAAAGGGTTATGTCGAGATTAAGAGAGTCAACTCCACAGATAATGTGGCAGACCCACTGACAAAGCCACTAGGCTAGCAGAAGATCGAAGCCCACCTTGAGAGGATGGGACTTAGATATGTAGCCAATTGGCATTAGGTCAAGTGGGAGTTTGTTAGATGTGTGCCCTAGATGCCAAATTGGCTGACATATTCCTGTACAAATGTAAGGGCAAATTTATAATTTTGACTATAAATAAATAAAAGGGTTATTCTACTATCACATTGTGTACATTATGTCTGTGATACATCCTTTGAGTTAGTAGGAATGTTAATTCATATTTTCAAGAGTTGAAAATTTAAGGCATGAATTTACATAACTAACTCATAAACAGCTCCTGACCATAGGATCATCATGAGGATGGTGATCGATCCAGAAGGTTGGTGTACGATCGCTTCCTTAGGATAGATGAGTCTTGAGTCTATGGTATGGAGACACCAGAGCGAGAGTACAGGTATTCATTGAGAATGAGAGTACTGAGCGTGACCACCTCGAGCAGTCATGAGGAAGTCTACCTTCTCGTCGATGACTAGCTCGATGCTACAGCTGTGTGTCTAGTTCTTTGACCTGAGGTGCATCAACAGTTCACCCTGAGTGTGTTATAGTTTGACTACACCATAACTCGATCTCCTAGCCATTCGGAACCCTGAGGTGTATGTTGGCTATAGCATATTCATTATAGGAACCAGATTGCACCAAGATGGGATCTATCAACCTCGGTAGATGAGAGGAGTAGTCCTATGATGATCGAAAGATCGAGTCCTTAAGCCCATATCCATGGTAGAGTAAAATAATAAAAAAAAGTTTTCCATTAAGGTTTCACATCAGACTTGGATCGATCGATTGATTCATATGACTGATGTTGGGTTTGACGAGTTCACCTTAACCCTAATTCAATCGAGACTCATGATAGAAGAACTCAATCACACAGATAGCTGCACCGAGAGGTTCATCTTCATTTGTGATGGGTTACCATCATATACTGCTAGGTGTCACTGGTGGATTTTGGGAGCAATTAGAATGATCTTGATGATCGATCATTCTAATTATCTGAATCAGAAGAGTTCTGGTCCATCGAAAGGAGTTTCGATGATGTCGATGATGAGATCACGACATGTCTCATTACCATATGAAAATGAATCTAACTGGGTCACACAAACAAGAGTTAGGGTCTGGATGTCATCAATGGAGCTAGTCCAGTTCGATTGATTTGGATTAGATCCAATTAGGCCCAATAAAATCGTGCTAGCATACGATTGAGCCTAACTTTCTCCTCGTGCAATCTTTTTCATCTCGACTGAGCCAAATGAGATTTGACTCACCAGAAAACTTTAAAAAGATTTCTCTCAATTTGACTAGAGCCAGTCCAGCTCAGAAAAGTTTTATCTTAATTCATGAGATGAATTTAAGACAACACCTGCCAATTTTTGTCACCTGCCATTTTTATTTTAGGACATTGATCAAACGTTGACCCATGGACTTTGGACTGAAGGCCACTTGGCAAGAGATCATTGGAGAGTTTTAGTGGAGTGTCCACCTGCTAAATTAGCCCTCAATGTAGGTGCCATAATCAGATATGGCGTGCACCCCAAGTGGATAAGTATAGAGTCCCATGAGATGAGGACTCTGATCCCTTGATCGATTTGGACTGTGGGGCGTCAATCTCACTGTGCTTATCCAGTGTTGGCACCAACAATGGTGGAAATTGAGGAGATTCTTATCTGATATGATCAGTTGATATCACTCCATCAATCAAAATTTTTTTAGAATTAATTAAAATTTTTTGATTGGTCGAATGATGTGGCACTGCATGGCACAGCAGAGTCTATTTAAACCCTGTCTGCATCTAGTTGTGAGAATCTGCTCAATACCCAACAAAATTGAGATTTCCCTCCACTTCTCTATGTCCCCTCTACTCCTCTCTCTCCCCTCTTCACGTCCAAGAAGTTGGACATCCATCTGGTGCTTGTCCAAGGCATGGTGGCTCTCTGAACAGAAGGCTGCAGGAATTTGTTGAGAAGCTGCTGCTCCAGCTTCAGAAGATCTTTTGAAGATCTTCTAGATCAGATCCAGATCTAATTTTTGAAGTAAAGATTTGTGAGAAGAAGATGATCTAGATCCTGCTTAAGTGGATATTGGTAGAGGCCATATGATTGCGTGGCTATTTTAGAACCTCGGGCGTTGCTGCGATCATCTATAGGGTAATCTAGTTACCCTAAAGGTATTTCTCTAATCCTTAAGTTTTAGATTTAATTTTGGATTAAATATTAGATAATAAGAATCAAATATAATAGATCTTAGATCTAAAATAAAGTAGGATAATTTTTTTTTTAAATATTCCGCCCCATATCTCGTTAGATCTGGAAGATCCTACAAGGAAAATGACAGTTTTTCCTTCAATGTGATTAGATTAGATGATCCGATTAGCAAGTATTTGAATTGGGTTAATCACCAAACTGTCCGATCATAGGAGCAAGAAGGGTTTAAAGACCCTCTCTTTTATTTGATGGGATACTCTTATGGCGTGTAGGGGTGCTATATGATTAGATCTCATAAAAAAGAATGTGAAAGAAAGAATTTATTTTTCTGCAAAATCTTAGATCTTGAAACTTTAAGTTTGTCGTATGTGATACAAAGTTGTATGAAATGTAAGATATTTAATTTATGTGATTAAAATTATTTTAATTATAAAAAAATAAAATTTTGAATCATAAAATATTTAGATGTGATCTAAAAGATGTTTATAATTGATTGTATTTTAGGATTATGTAAGATTTTTCAAATCTGAAATGTGCTCGCATAATTATTGAGCTAACCTAGTTTTGAATTGAGTTGACCCAGTCCCCTTATGTAGTTGGCTCAATATTGTAAATTACTTACAATATGAAAAGTTGAAATTGTTTCAAATCTAAATCTAAACCCATGTTGATGCTAAATTTAATTGAGAATTATATGAAGAATCGATTAGATCTAGAATTGTGAATTAAAGATCTAATATCATTTGCATAAAATATAGGGGTATAGATTAGCTCAAATCAAGTTCTCTTAATTAAGTTAGACCTAAGATTAGAATCAAAGAGTTAATGAATTATATAGAGAAATTGATTAAATCTAACCAAATATTAAATTAGATTAAATTAGAGTTTCTTTAGAATCAATACAATAGTTATAGATGGTCAAGTCTATATCTTTGATTAGACCAAATGGACCTTGATTGTGGCTCAGTGATTGAATCTGAATCATTAAGCTGGTCAAATTGAAACTAATTAATCAATTAGTGTCTAAGATAAGTTTGGTATTTCGATCGGTGGTTTTTAATTGGGAGCAGCTTACCTGGCTATTTTGATGATGTCTAAGGCAAGCTTAGCAGACCCTCCCATCGATCTCACTTACCTGATCAATTTGATAAATTATATCTTGATTAGACTGCTAAGTGATTTGAGTTGACCCATGCCATTAAGGTTAATCAGTATGACTGATCTAGGTACCAATTCGATCAGCATGATCCTAATCTGATTAAGTGACTTGATGAAGTCAATTAGAGGATTGTGGTCTACTGATTGATCTCTTCTTCTCTCTTCTCTAAATTAATTAAATATTATAAATTATTAGATTCATAAAATAAACTAGTTATGGAGATTACTGAATCATAGTCTCCCATTAAGGTGAATGGTAATGAGTCCATTATTTTTGATTGACATTACAGACGCCATCCGTTTGGTGTTCTCTCTGAATAATAGAATTATCATTCATCATATGATGATTTTATTGTACTATCTAATGATGGTTGGATTGATCGAACTATCCTTGGATCTGATCATTCATTAGTTAGAATCACTGAGTAGATTAATGGTTTGACCTAATCGAAAGTTTCAGTGGAGACCCATCGCCAATTGAAATAAAATCTAGGGCTAAATTAACTATTAAAAATTATTTAAAAAAATAATTGGTTGAGAACCTATCCATAGATGCATATGGATTGACGAGCCATCTTCGAGCCTATATGTAATCTGTGTAGATTCTAGTATCTGCTAAGAGATTAAAGTAATTCCTCGAATTGGAGATAGAGGCTACCAATTTGTATAAAATAGTCAAAGAATCTTTAGACTAAAATTCAAATCTTAAGGCTCAATCAATTCATAAATATAGAGGTCTTGTGTTTTTCTTTCAGTTATGGCAAGATATCTGTTGCTCTGTTCACTGTTTGACAGTGACTAATTTATAGGATCCAACTTTAATAGATGGTATCGAAAGTTACAAATAGTTTCAGAGCACGAATGGATCCTATATATGATTATGGATCCAGTATCTAATGTTTCTGCATCTAACACATATGATGTGATCAAAGACACTTATCAGAAGTGGCCGAATGATCATATCACCATGTGGTATTTTTTGAAAGCAGCAAAGGATACGAATTTAGTTGTAAATTCGATGATACTCAGTGAAAATTTTTTTTTCAAATATTGAAGGAGTTCTTTTGCACCTCTGAAGATGTATCTGTGGGAAAATTCAGTGCAGGGATAAAATGATAATTTTAAAACTTTTTCAAAATTATAATTTTACAGTGGAAAAATATTAATTAATCTAATTAATTAACATAAATTTATCCTATACTAGGATCTAAATATGATATATAGCATGCATTCATTTAAATTTGAAATTCAAATTCGAACAGTAAACACTTTACCGTAATGTGTTCAGAACATAATACCTTTGTGCGGGTAGTAGATCGATGCAATCTGATCACCGTTGGGAGAGTCTAATCATCATGATGCAGTCACACAGTATGTCTAACCTCTGCGGATCATCCACACGAAGCTCCCGGTCTGATCGACTCCTCACGAGTGCTAGCTCATTGTAGAGCCCTTTTGACGGCCGATGCTGATCGAACTACTTCGATCGATGTCTGTTGATTTTTTGGATGCTCTGGATCATCAACAGATGTACTTGAGAGGATGTTGAAGATCTTCCTGAGATTTTGTGGGCTCACGACACTCATAGCTCAATTTCTCACTTTTCGAACCCCAGGCTTAAACTTTAGGGAACTCACCGGAAACCTTGCACCCACTTTTCTTTCTTTTCTTTCTTTTTCTCTTGGAAGGATATGGACTTTCTTCTCACGCACAAGACTTCTCACACCCCAGAATTTTTCTCCAAAAATCTTCTTCTTGCACGCCCCACTCTTCTCCTCTTTTTATAACAACGCAAACGTCTTGTCCAAAAGAAAGGATAAAGATGAGTAATTGCACATTTGAATTCAAATCAAATTTTGAATTCAAATGGACACCAACTCATCCCTTATCCACTAAAGGCGTGAGGCATGGCTTAAATTATGCATGGAGTGATTTCATGAGAAACTTTTTCTCATGTAATAAATGGGGCGCAAAATAAGGGATAAGGTGCAAAGATTGATTGCCCATTCAAATTCAAACTTTATTTTGAATTTGAATGGCCAACCAATCATCCTTATCCATTCATTTGGCACATTGAAGTGGGGCATGGAGAGGGCTTGGCATGAGGAAAAAATTCATGAGAAGTTCCTTCTCATGAATTCAAATGGGTGCAATGGAAGTGAGGTGGCACATGGAGATTGGGTCAAGGTGGTTTCATTATTTAAACCAACCTAATTGAACCAAATAAGTTAGGTCCAATTAGACTAATTTAAATCCAACTTAATTAGACTTAATTAGACTCAATAAAATCCTAATCAAATTAGAAATTGACTAAGCCCAACCCTCGATCAAATCAGAGATCAAACCATCTTGACGATTAGGTCAACTCTTAACCTAATCGGGTCAAACCCAACTGAATCCAATTCAATTGGACTTGATCCAAAAGTAATTACTCAATCAAATTGAGTTAATTAGCGATCAAATCACTAATTAAACCTCTCATAAATATTGAATCCAAATTCGATGGGCAATCGGGCATCAGAATTCATCAATATGTAACCCTGATCGAAAAGTCCCAACCAGTGAGACTCTTGACCCCGGTACCCATAATGTGTGGAACTCGTGATCAGAGAATCTTGATTCTCGATCACTGAGTCTCAAACATGTAGGATTCTATATCAGCTATCAGATCAGATAGAAACCTTTAATGTGTGTGACCCCGCAGGTTCGAACCTAAGCCGGTAGCACAGGAACCAATTCCTGTACTAATCGTAGTGACTATCTAGCAATGGTACCCGATATTTGGATAGGTCGAATAGTCGCAATTGCAACACTCAAAACCTACATGAATATAGTTACTGTATAATTCATCCTTTTGACCCCTGTGTTTAGGATGACTCAGGGTTAAACTGTCAACCCTGATCAGATCATCCGAATCGTGCTCAACTCAAACAGTCCTGTGACTCCTCACAAGGACTACCCAGGCCAAGGTTTTGCTAAATTGAAATACGACTGTACACAGCTCCTAAACTGGAGTGGTCAATCCCATCTTGATACGTGCACCGACAAGTCAAGTACTTGACTACACCCAGCAGCCTTCCGTCACTAAATTAAAAATTTAGGTAGTCCAGTGCCTAAGTGCAGTGAGTTGCTTGCAAGTCATCGTGACGGTCTCAGATCGGAGGGATATTTATACCCATATTCCATCAGAGCAAATCTTGACAGTAGAAATAGCTCCGGAGTCGGTCATGTTCAGTGCAGATGTACCCTTACATCTCACCTGTATGCCATACCAGTGTCTCCACACTCATTGGTTAAGAGGACAACCAACCTATATGGCACACAACGACCTATGCTTGATAAACATTATCGTCCTTGGTAACAACGTATCATTTGGTCACGAACAGATTTAAGGACTAAACGATAAATCCTCCTTTGTCGAGTCTAAATAGTCCTAAGGACTTCACCACAACATAGGAGTTCATTAGAAGATGAAATATTTTGTGATGAAAAATATCAAAATAATTTTTATTAATTCATAATTCATGTACATATACAAAAATGAGCACAACCGTCATCAGGCTGACGATTGGCTTTGGGACACTATTCCCAACAATCTCCCACTTGGCCTAAAGCCAATCGATGCAATATCTAATACCCATCTTCGACTTGTAGTTGTCGAACTCCTTCATCGCAATGGCTTTAGTGAATGGGTCAGCCAGGTTCTCCTTCCCATCGATCTTCTGAAGATCGACGTCACCTCGATCCATAATTTTTCGGATGAGATGGTAGCAGTGCAGAATATGCTTCGTCCACTGGTGTGCCTTTGGTTCCTTCGCCTGAGCAATGGCTCCAGAGCTGTCATAGTAGAGCAGAACTAGACCAACAAGGAAGGGTGCTACTCCGAGCTCGATGATGAATTTTCTCAGCCACACCGCTACTTTGGCAGCATCTGATGCAGCGACATACTCTACCTCGCAAACTGAATCAGCCACTGTGTGCTGCTTGAAATTTTTCCAGCAGATAGCCCCACCATTAAGGGTAAAAATAAATTCCGACACACTTTTGCTATCATCATAATCAGACTGAAAACTAGAGTCTGTAAACCCTATAAGTCTCAAGTCTGATTCACCATAAATAAGCCACTGGTCCTTAGTATTTCTTAAATACTTCAAGATGATTTTAACAACCTTCCAGTGATTCTCCCCTGGATCAGATTGGTATCTACTCACTACCCCTAGTGAGTATGCCACATCTGATCATGTACATGTCATGGCGTACATGATAGATCCCACTGCCGAAGCATATGAAATCCTACCCATACGCTCTCTCTCTTGAGGTGTTGTCGGACAATCTCTCTTTGAGAGAGATATTCCATGACCTATTGGAAGATAGCCTTTCTTAGAATTCTCCATGCTGAACCTCTTCAGTATAGAATCAATGTACGTGGACTGAGATAAACCAAGCAACCTTTTAGATCTATCCCTATAGATCCTCATCCCTAGGATGTAGGAAGCTTCTCCCAGATCCTTCATGGAGAACTGTGACGACAGTCAAATCTTTATTCCCTGTAATGCAGGGACATCATTTCCGATTAAGAGAATATCATCCACATACAATACAAGAAAACTACTACTGGATCATTAGCCCACTTATAAATGCAGGGCTCTTCTCCATTCTTAACGAAGCCATACATCTTGATCGTCTTATCAAAACGTATGTTCCAACTCCGTGATGCCTGCTTAAATCCATAAATAGACCTTTGTAGCCTGCACACCTTAGACTCATATGTGGATGTGAATCCTTCAGGTTGTATCATATACACCTCTTCATCCAGCTCTCCATTTAGGAAAGCTGTCTTCACATCCATCTGCCAGATTTCATAGTCCAGATGGGCAGCTATCACAAGCATAATCCGAATGGATTTGAGCATTGCCATAGGAGAAAACGTCTCGTCATAGTCTATACCATAACATTGACGATATCCCTTGGCAACTAGACGGGCTTTATAGGTTTCCACCTTTCCGTCTGCGCCTCTCTTCCTTTTGAAGACCCACTTACACCCTATGGGTTTTACTCCTTCGGGTGGGTCAACCAATGTCCACACATCATTGACCTTCATGGACTCCATTTCGGATTTTATGGCCTCCAGCCATTTCTCAGAGTCGGGTCTCTGCATTGCATCCATGTAGGTGATCGGATCCTCATCATTTTCATCAAGTTCGATAGGATCACCATCCCGGATCAAGAAACCATAGTATCTGTCCGGTTGACATGGTACTCTACCAGATCGCCTTAAGGGTGCTTGAACAATGGGCTACGGATCTGATCTAACCAAATTCAGTTCAGATTTAGCAACTTGTGTCGATTTTTTCACCTATCGAACTTCATCAAGTTTGATCTTAGAGGCAACAGTCCCTTCACCAAAGAACTCCTTTTCCAAAAAGATTGCCTTAAGACTGACAAACACTTTTTGCTCATCAGCTAGGTAGAAGTAATACCCTTTGGTCTCTTTTGGGTACCCTATAAAATTATACTTGTCAGACCTAGGTCCAAGCTTGTCCAAGCTTGTCCATAATTAAATGTTTAACATAAGCCGGACACCCCCACATCCTAAGGTGCGAGAGTACTGGCTTACATCCTATCCATATCTCATTTGGCATTTTGGTTACAGACTTACTCGAAACTTTATTTAGAAGGTAACAAGCTGATTCGAGTGCATATCCTCAGAGAGAGATCGACAGACCAGCAAACCCCATCATGGATCGAACCATGTCCAACAAGGTTCGATTCTTTCTTTTAGATACACCATTATGTTGTGGTGTTCCAGGAGCAGTCCACTGAGAGAGAATCCCATTCTCCCCAAGATATGTCAGAAAATCATTGGAAAGGTATTCACCTCCTCGATCAGATCGAAAAGTTTTAATACACTTTCCAGTTTATTTTTCTACCTCATTTCGAAATAGTTTGAACATTTCAAACGACTCTGATTTATGCTTCATTAAATAGACATACCCATACCTCGATAGGTCATCTGTAAAGGTTATGAAGTAGAAATATCCACCTCTTGCACTTGAGCTCATGGGTCCACATACATCAGAATGTACCAAATCCAAGAGTTCACTGGCTCGCTCACCTTTTTCAGTAAAAGGTGATTTGGTCATTTTATCAAGAAGACAGGACTCACAGGTTGGAAGTGATTCACAATCACCTACTTCAAGAATTTCTTCTTGAGCCAACATGTTTATCCTGTTCTTATTGATATGACCTAGCCTACGTGCCAAAAGTAGACTTCTAACACATTATCTATTCTAGGGCATTTACCGGATGTTTGAACCACATTAACAGTTTGTGACAGAAAGTAAATTCCATTATTAAGTTGTCCAACAAACATTGTAACACCATTCAAAATGATATTACAAATATTTCTTTTTATTAAAAATTGATAACCGTTCATTGCCAAAAGGCCTACAGAAATAATATTTAATAAAAAGCTTGGATAATAGTGATATTTACTCAGAATTATATTTCGAGAATTGATTACAAGGTTCATGATTCCTAATGCTAGAACTAGAAATTTGCTTCCATCTCCAACGTTCAGGAATCTATCACCTTCATCAAATCTCCTACTGACCTGCAGACCCTGTATCGAATTGCAAATATGATAAAGGCTTCCGGTATCCAATACCCAGGCAGTAGTATCACAAATGAAAAAGTTGCAAGGTGTTATCATATAAGTACCTTGCTTCTTCTTCGACCTGTTCGGGTCCAGGGAGGCAATGTATAGAGGACAGTTTCTTTTCCAGTGCTCCTACTTCTTGCAAAAGAAGCACTCCGCCTGGCTCTGGTCGGGCTTGCGCTTCTTGGTCTGACCCTGTGCAGACGTCCCAGCATGCAGCTGCACCTTCTTATTCTTCTTCTTCTTGTTCTTCTTCTTTCCTTTCTTAAAGGGTCGACAACTAGAAGAAGATCCTCCCACAACATTCACCGACTCCTTATGGAGCTGGTGATCTTTCTTAAAGTTCTGCAGCAACCCCAACAAGCCGTGGTAGTTCACTACAGGTTTTGTCATCCGAAAATGAGTAAGGAAGGGGAGGAAGGACTTGGACAATGAATTAAGGATCGCATCCTTACCGAGCTACTCGTGCAAGGGAAAGCTCAGTTTACTTAGGTGCTCAATCATTTCGATCATGTACAGTACATGATCAGTGACTGAGGCTCCGTCCCTCATCCGAGCATTGAAAATGGTACAACTAGTTTTGTGTCTTTCAACATCGTCAGGTGTGCTAAAAGAATCGTTCAACATTTGAAGCATCTCCTGTGGTTGGGCATTCTCGAACCTGTAGCTGAACTCATCATTCATTGCCGCCAACATAATGCACCGAACGGTGGTGCGATCGTTGAGCCACTTCTGGTAAGTGTCTCGGACCATTCCTCGAGCGTTCGGGGCTAGCTCCTTAGGTGCAGGATCCGTTACTACATAAAGGATCTGCTCATGCTTAAGGATGATTTTTAATTTTCGATACCAGTTATCAAAATTAGGTTCCATGAGCTTGTCATTATCTAATAATGATCGGAGGGATAGGTAGTGGCCATAGCTGCATAAAGAAAAACCAGATCTTTATTAGTACATAAATTATAAATACTAAAGACTTGGATTTTAGTCTAAAGTTTCTCCCAGTATTTTTGCGAACTGGTAGCCTCAACCTCCAATTCGAGGAATTACTTTAATTCCTTAGTGGGTACTAGAATCCACACAGACTACACACGAGCCCAACTTTGGTTGGTCAACCCATGTGCATCTATGGGTAGGTTCATAACTAGTTGTTCCTCTAAATAACTTCTAGTAATTGATTTTGCCTCAGAACCTAATCAGTAGGCTTTGGCCTCCACTGAAAAGATCTGGTTAGGTCCAACCATTAACATGATTTGATTTGGTGAATCGGACCTATTGATGCAAAAATCTGCCGGCATCGGAGAAGCTAGAGTCGAGGGAGTTGCGGTCGCCATCGGGACCTGCAAAGAAAGTCTAAACCAGAGTTAGGGGTGCTCCGATAAGATCCTCCGACGCTCAAGTCAGTTCTCTACCTCAACAAAAATGGAGTGCTCAAACAAAAATTTTAGCAGAGTTTTTAGATAGAGATTAGAGCTTAGAGAATAACATATCGGAGGGTCCCCTTTTTATAGGCAGAGGGCGTAACAGATTGACAATGACGTCTGTAACTGCCCGGTAGTGGGCCATTCGGGGCCATGAGGAGTTTGTTACGGAGAGTAGTGGAGTGGAGTCGTGGCCATCACCATGGCCTACCACATGGAGCCTGTTGTGGAGAGTGGAGTGATGTCCGTTGTCGTGACTTGCCAGAGCATGATGGAGCCACGTGAGATCCGTTATAGGAAGTGGAGCAGAGTCATGGCCATTACTGTGGCCTGCCAGGGAGTCCAAGCCTGTCGGCCGAAGCTCGATTGGGGTGTCTGGTGGAGAGGGGTAGCTCTCCGTCTGAGAGGAGCTCGGATGTTGCTGGCGAGCTTTCTACCGTTGGGTGCCTTGGGCACTAGTACTGTAGGCGAAGGTCATCTACTATAGAAGCTCGGTCAGGGGCTTTTTATGGACGAAATTCAGTTTCATACAGAATCCGTCAGAAGGTCGACCGGCAGTGGATGTCGGATGGCGCTAGAGAGGTTCACCCATTGGAGGGGTTCAGCTGCTGGAGCTTGTGCGTCGTAGGAGTTCATCCAGAATCTATCTGCTATAGAAGTTCGGTCGGAGTCTGGTTCCCATAGAAGTCTGGATGGGGATCATTTATTGAGGAAGCTCGACCGAAGCCTGCCTGCAATAGAAGTTCGGAAGGAATTCGTTCACAAGGGAAGCTCGGATGGAGGCTTACAATAGAAATCCGATGCGGATCGCTCGTAGTAGAAATTTGAAGTAGACTGCTTGTAGTAGTAGCTCGGAGTAGATCGCTTGTAGCAGAAGCTCGGTGTAGATCGCTTGTAGCAGAAGCTCGGAGTAGATCGCTTGTGGTGGGGGCTCGGAGTTCGGCCCTTGTAAGAATTCGGATGAGATCTACCTGCAATGGGAGCTCAAGGCTGAGGTCCGGCTCCCGTAGGAGCTCGGACGAAGTCTACCTGCAGTAGAAGTTCGGGAAAGAAGTCCGGCTCCCGTAGGAGCCCGGATGAAACCCAGAAGGCGGTCGACCGTCGTAGAGACTTGGATGGAGCCCATCCATCATGGAGATTTGCTGTTGGAAAAGTTCGGCCACTGATGAACTGACGTAGTTCTGGAAAAAATTTGGATTGGAGTTGATCGAATCCTGTCGAAAAAGATCCAGAAGGGGTCCGAAGAATGATTGACCCTTGTAGGAGATCGGCCGATAGCAGAATCCAGAGAGCACTTGGAGCAGCCTGATGGACAATCGAAGAATCTTATCGCTAGAGAAGTCCGGGAGATGCGGCAGGAGTTCGTCCATCGGGGGAACCCGATCGACACTTGTGGAAGAAGCTGTGGGAGTTTATCCATCGGTAGAACTTGGGAATATTGCGGAAGCTCGACCACCGGAGAGGTTCGAAAAGATGTCGCCCAAGGTTGGGCGCCGGTAGAGTCCCGGGAGAGTCACTCTTGGTATGAACTTCGGCTGGGGGGGTATTTTATACCCAACATTAGCCCTCCTACTTTCGAGTTCGAGTTTTGAATGAAGGAAGTATAGAGAAATTTTTACAGCCGAAGTTGCCCCCTTGAATTCTGCGCGCGACCGCCCTCAGATATCCTGGCATTTAATGAACGCATGCCGGAGTCTTTTCAAATCGGGGCGATCCGAAGAGACTTTTTGGAATTCCTGCTGGAGCGCAGTCCCAAGTGCCACGCCATTATGGCCCCGCCAGTAGTCAACCGTACGCCATGATGAGTGGGACACGTGGCGGGCATTGGTCAGCCTAGGGATATCCACCGTCATGACTGTGCCAGGCCCTGTTGCCTATTTAAATCCACTCCTTCCCTCCAGGGACTTCACTTCGCCTGAGAGTCCAGTCGGCGCCTTTCTTCTATCTGAGAGTTCTGCCGCCCATCGGCGCCCTTTTCGACCCTAAGCGTTCTTCGCGTCAATCCCCACCATCTCCGTCGGCTCCCCACCTATGTCGGGCCAATCTAGGTTGGTCCCGAAACTTCTCTTGTCATTGCTATTATTCCTTCCTCTTCTTGTTTTGTTTGTTCAGCTTTCGAGGGTTTATTCCCAATCTTTCCCGATCTTTTGGGATTTCCTTCTTTCTTTTCTCTTGTTGCAGGCACGGACGTAGGAGTTGCCCAGGCGGCCCTCACCGTCGACGTCCCTTACGACGTCGAGCCTTCAGTCCTCCGAGCCCTTTCGAGGAGTTCTCCCGTCGGGGCTTCTACCCTGGAGGTCCATCTCGAGGGGATGCTGCGGATCGAGAGGAGGAAGAGAAGGGAAACAGTGGCCCGCAAGTTCAGCGACCGTCGAGCTGCCACTGAGGGCTCCCACAGCTTCGAAGGGGACTCGATGGAGAATTCCTTTAACAACAGGGATTTAATAATGGAACTGGCCGGTGAGTACGTCCCGCCCAAAAATTTTGAAGTAGTTGAATGGAGCGACATCGGTCAAGGGGGTAGAGTTGCCGTCATAAGCTGTGGCGGGCTTCTTGACGTCATCGGGGCTGAGGGACCAGAGGCGGTCTGCGCTGACGGTGGAACAGTAGAACTTATTGCGGGGGCGGTGGAAGTAGCGCATGCTGACCTCGTCGAAGTACCTAGGATGGTAATTGTTGGAGATAACATGGTGGTGGTGCATGCCTTCGACATTACCGCGGCCTCTGAGGTACTTCCGGTTCTTCTTGATGCAGGTCATCGTTGCCGCCGCCGTCACCGCCGCTGCCCCTTGAGTTCTATCCCCCCTTTTTCCCCTTAGGGTTAGGGTTTTGGCAATGGGGTGGAACGAGGCGGAGGGTGAGAGTCGATGGGTTCATCATACGTACTGGAAAATACTACTGAGAAAGATAGAACTGGAAGGAGAAATCGAAAGCTTGAAGCGGTCTCTAATGTATTCCTTTTAGGTCTTGTAGTATTGTTCTTCTTTTCTTGGCCTTCAGGGTTTTGTAACGTATACCTTGTTAATCGAAAATGAAAAGGAGATTTTTTGTTACCTTGTCCGCACTTTGCGTCAAATTATCATCTGCCAAACTTCTTTTATTCATTTATTTTTTTTTTATCTCGTTCGATGTTGATGTTGTCTGAAGGTTCCTGGTCGTTGCCACGTTGGCTTGCTTTTCTTGTCATCTTTCTTTTTCAGCCTTAAGGGCTTTGTAATGCATACTTAGTTAATGAAATGAAAAGAAAATTTTTCATTACCTCTTCTACTCATGTGTTGAGTTGTCGTTTGCCGAACTTATTTCGATTTTTGCCTTGTTCGATACCGATGTCATTCGAAGGTACCCAATCGTTGTCGCATTGATCTGTCCCTTTTGTTTATGGCCATAGATTTATCCGGGGCCACCCGAGTTTGATGCTTCCTTTCGGAGTTCGAGCTCAGGGGTCTGAACTTCTTGTCGCCTTGAGGAAGCCATCTTATCCTTGGCCTGTGTTGAGAGCCCTCTTGGAAACTGAGGATTTTTGATAAGAATCCCCATCCTCGCTGAGACGAGGTCCCCTGTATCTTTGATGAAATTTATTTTTTATTTGTCGCTGGTGTAGTTCGTCGCTTTCCTTTTTAACTTTCCTCCTTTTTCTTTTTCTTTTCTCGAGTGAGGGTTTTCCCTCTGCTCTTAGTGGGGTCATGGGAGCGCAGAGGAGCCATCGAGAAGGTTTTCTTTTTCTTATCTGGTCTTGAATGACCGAATCTTAGTTGACGTCAGGACGAGGTTCTCCTCCTATTCCTGATGTAGTCGATTTCAGCTCAGGTTAGGATGAGGTTCTCCTCCTGTTCCTAATAGGGCTGTGGAGGTACATATGGGCATTGCAGGGCCTCTCCCCCAATCCGATCTAAAAGTAACTGGGCCTTCGACTTTGCTCATGTTAGGGCGAGGTTCTCCTCCTGTCCCTAACAGGGCTGTGGGGGCACATATGGGCGTTGCAGGGCCTCTCCCCCCATCTGGTCTAAGGAGAACCGGGCCTTCGACTTTGCTCATGTTAGGGCAAGATTCTCCTCCTATCCCTAACAGGGCTGTGGGGGCACATAAGGGCGTTGTAGGGCCTCTCCCCCCATCCGGTCTAAGGAGAACCGGGCCTTCGACCTGGCTCATGTTAGGACGAGGTTCTCCTCCTGTCCCTAACATGGCTGTGGGGGCATATAAGGGCATTGTAGGGCCTCTCCCCCCATCCGGTCTAAGGAGAATCGGGCCTTCGATTGTGTCAAGATGAGGTTCTCCTCCTATTTCTGACATGGTTAGTTTCGATTGTCCTGTCGATATAAGCTCGTGCCAAGAGAGAAGACATGTGGATATAAAATTTTTATTTCAAGTAAAGTTATCGATAATACATTCGTAAATTTTTTGAGCTCCATGGTCGTGGGAGGTCTGCTCCTCCGAGTTCTCTGAGGTAGTAAGTTTCGGGCTGGACTACCTCCTTGACTTCGTACGGGCCTTCCCAGTTTGGAGCAAGCTTCCCTTGATCCTGAGGTTGCGAGACAGTGGCTCGTCGAAGCACTAGGTCTCCTGCTCTAAAGACTTTATTTTTGACCCGAGAGTTGTAGTAGTGGGCGACTTTCTGTCGGTAAGCTGCCATCCGAACTTGAGCTGCCTCCCGCTTTTCTTCTAACAAATCGAGGTTGGCTTGAGACCCTGTGAATTGTGATGCTCATTGAATGCCATGACTCGTGCCGATGGGAGTTTGAGCTCAATTGGGATAATAGCCTCCGTTTCGAAGGCTAGAGCAAAGGGGGTCTCCCCCGTGGGCAGTCTTTGGATAGTTCGGTATGCCCACAACACATGATAAAGTTTGTCTGCCCAAGTTTCCTTCGCTCTTTCGAGCCTTGTCTTGATTCCTTGCAACAGAATTCTGTTGGTCACTTTAGCTTCGCCGTTGGCCTGAGGATGGGCTATCGATGTGAAGTTGTGGGAGATGTTTAGGTCCTCACAAAATCCAGCAAACCTCGCTCCCGCAAATTATCACCCATTATCAGTAATTAGGGTTCTTGATAGGCCGAACCTGCAAACGATTGACTTCCAGACAAAGTCTTGCACTTTAGCTTCTATGATTTTTGCCAACGGTTCGGCTTCAACCCACTTGGTGAAATAGTCAATTGCTACCAGGAAGAACTTCCTCTGCCCTGACGCCACGGGAAAAGGTTGAAAGATATCCATTCTCCATTGCGCGAACGGCCATGGGGCGCTCAAGGGTGTAAGTTCGGAGGCGAGCTGTCTTTGGATGTTAGCATATCTCTGACATCGATCACACTTTCTGACGTATTCAATAGAGTCATGGTACATTGTCGGCCAGTAATACCCTTGTCGGAGCAACTTGTGGGATAAGGATCTAGCCCCCAGATGGCTTCCGCAGATTCCTTCGTGCACCTCCCATAAGGCGTAGTCAGCTTCCGAAGGCCAGAGACATTTTAAAAGGGGCAAAAAGTATGACCTCTTGTACAATTTGTCCTCATAAAGGATATATCGGGAGGTTTGATTTCTGAGCTTCCGAGCTTCTTTTGCATCATGAGGAAGAACTCCATCTCTAAGATATGCCACCAGTGGGTCGATCCAACTGGGTTCATGGCCAATTTCCAACACGGGCCGCGATTCTTCCATACTTGAGCACTTCAGAACTTCAAAGAGGACTCCCTTGGGTAGTTCAGTCGGAGCCAGTGTAGCCAGCTTGGAGAGGAGATCAGCCCTAGTATTTTTTATTCTTGGGATCTGCTTGATGTTGAAGCTACTAAAGGCGGAGACGATCTCCTTTACCTTTTCAAGATATTTGGCCATGCTGTCCTCCCGTACTTCGTAGTTTCCGCTGACTTGTCCCACTACCAGTTGGGAGTCAGTATAAATTTGGAGCCAATCTACTCCTAATTCTTTGGCGATCCTCAATCCTGCGATCAGAGCTTCATATTTCGCTCCATTATTCATTGCGGAGAATTTGAAGCGCAGCGTGTACTCCACAACGATCCCCTCCGGACTGATCAAGATCAGGCCCACGCCTGCGCCCGACATGTTGGAGGATCCGTCCACATAGAGGGCCCAAAAGCAATCAGGGAGGTCTGTTTCTTCTTCAGAGGAGTTCGGTCGGGACTTCAGGCCGTCAGTTTCACCTTGTTCAGGTTCGGCCTCCTCCGGGATAGTGCATTCCACTATAAAGTCTGCCAATATCTGGGCTTTTACTGTCGGCCAAGATTGATAGTTGATGTCGAATTCTGTGAGCTTGATCGCCCATTTCGCTATCCTTCCGGAAGCATCTGCCCAGTGTAGAATCACCTTAATCGGCTGGTCGGTGAGTAATGTTACAGTGTGCCCTTGAAAGTAAGGTCGGAGCCTTCGGGTTGCAATCAACAGGGCGTAAGTTAGTTTCTCTAATTTAGTACACCTGGTTTTGGCATCTCTCAACACGTGACTGATGTAGTAGATCGACCTTTGAATTTTTGTTTCTTCCTTAACAAGGACTGCTGCGAGAGCCATAGGGGAGACCGCCAGGTACAAAAATAACTCCTCCCCGGGCTCGGGCTTCACCAATAACGGAGGCGAGCCGAGGTAGGTCTTTAGTTCTTCAAACGCTTGTTGACATTCAGTGGTCCAATAGAAGTTTTTCGGCTGCTTGAGGGTTTGGAAGAAGGGTAAGCGCCGTTCGGCCGACCTCGCAATGAAGTGATTCAGGGCTGCCACCCTCCCTGTAAGGTGCTGAACTTCTTTTATCGACTTCGGGGCGGCCATCTCCTGGATGGCATGAATCTTCTTCGAATTGGCTTCAATTCCATGCCCCGATACCATGAAGCCCAGGAATTTCTCTGAGGTCACTCCGAAAGCACACTTAGTTGGGTTCAGCTTCATCTTATATTTTTGGAGGGCGTCGAAGGTCTCCTTGAGATCGGCGACGTGGTTTGTTAAGGATTTGCTTTTCACGAGTATGTCATCCACGTAGACCTCCATGTTGCGGCCGATCTGCTCTTTGAAGATTTTGTTCACCAGCCACTGATAGGTCGCACCTGCATTTTTGAGGCCGAAAGGTATGATCCTGTAACAATAAAGACCACGGTTAGTAATGAAAGCAGTCTTTTCTTCATCTTTTGGTACCATTCTGATTTGATTATAGCCGAAGAATGCATCCATGAAGGTGAGAAGCTCATGGCCCGAGGTCGCATCTACCAGTTGATCAATTCTGGGCAGAGGGTAGCTGTCCTTTGGGCAGGCTTTATTCAACTTTTTGAAGTCTATACACATCCTCCACTTACCGTTTGCCTTTTTGACGAGGACCACGTTAGAAATCCAGTCAGGATAGTTGACTTCTCTAATGAATCCGACCTTCAGGAGTTTATCCACTTCCTCGGCTATCGCCTTTTTCCTTTTTGGTGCATGACCTCGGATTTTTTCTTTCATCGGCCGATGCTTTGAATCAATGGCCAAACGATGTTCCATAACCTCTGCATCGATCCCCGGCATATCCGTTGAAACCCAAGCAAAAACATCCGTATTCTTTTGTAGGAAATCAATAAGCTGTGCCCGCACCTCTTCCCCCAAGTTGGAGCCGATCTTCACCACATGCTCTTTATTCCCATCATTCAAAGGAATCAAAATAAGATCTTCAATTGGCCCGCCCCTTTCCTCAGTGAGGTCATCGCGGGCGTCCATCCATCAACCGGACAGAGGTCAGATCAGTCACTTCTTTGCAAGGCTATGCTGTAGCAGTGTCTCACCAAGGCTTGATCTCCTCTGACCTCTCCAACCCCCTGACCCGTAGGAAATTTCAACTTTAAATGGTAGGTCGACACCACAGCTCGAAGGGCATTAAGGTCGGGCCGACCAAGTATTGCGTTATAGGCGGACGGTGCCTTTACCACTAGGAAGTCCACTCACGCCCTGGATTGTTTCAAAAATTGACCTGCAGCCACAGTCAGGGTTATCATTCCTTCCACGGGAATGGCATCACCCGTGAACCCTACCAGTGGGGAGTTCACCGGCCTTAAATGATCATCCAGAATGGACATTTTCGAGAATGCATTGTAGAACAAAATATCGATCGAACTTTCATTGTCGACAAGAATGCGGCGCACATCGTAATTAGCTATATTTAAAGAAACTACAACCACATCGTTATAAGGAAATTGAACTCCTCAAGCATCTTCCTCAGTAAAGGTTATGGATTCCTCAATCCTTTATCGCTTGGGAGGTCCGGCCAATACACCGGTTGTTCCCCGCTGGGATTCCCCTGAGATGGTATTGGTGAAACCGATCGTAGGCCGATTATCGGGCTGCTCCATGCTGACTGCCGTCATTGGAGGAAGAGGAGCCTGGGAATCTGGAGATGAGGCCGGGGCTTGCAGAGCTCGCTGAGATCTGGCTGCGGGGGCCGTTGACCGCCTGGTGGATGCCCTTCGGGGAGGCATCAGGTGGAGATCAGGCAGGCAACCAGAGGAGGAGATGTCAGAGAAGATGACCAGAGGTGGTCCCGTTGAGTGCTCCTTTAAGAATAAGGGTACTGCGAAGACACAGCCCCTTTCTCTAGCGCCAATCCTGTTGATGCAAAAATCCACCGGCATTGGAGAAGCTGGAGTTGAGGGAGTTACGGTCACCGTTGGGACCTGTAAAAAAAGTCTAAACCAAAGTTGGGGGTGCTCCGGCAAGATCCTCCAACGCTCAAGTCAGTTCTCTGCCTCAACAAGAATGGAGTGCTCGAACAGAAATTTTAGCAGAGTTTTTAGATAGAGATTAGAGCTTAGAGAATAACATATCTGGGGGTCTCCTTTTTATAGGCGAAGGGCATAACAGATTGACAGCGACGTCTGTAACTGCCCGATAGTGGGCTGTTCGGGGCCATGAGGAGTTTGTTACAGAGAGTAGTGGAGTGGAGTCATGGCCATCACCGTGGCCAGCCACATGGAGCCTGTTGTGGAAAGTGGAGTGATGTCCGTTGTCATGACTTGCCAGAGCATGATGGAGCCGCGTGGGATCCGTTATAGGAAGTGGAACAGAGTCGCGGCCATTACTATGGCCTGCCAGGGAGTCCAGGCCTGTCGGTCGAAGCTCGATTGGGGTGTCTGGTGGAGAGGGGTAGCTCTCCGTCTGAGAAGAGATCGAATGTTGCTGGCGAGCTTTCTACCGTTGGGTGCCTTGGGTGCTAGTACTGTAGGCGAAGGTCATCTGCTGTAGAAGCTCGATCAAGGGCTTTCTGTGGACGAAGTTTAGTTTCACACAGAATCCGTCAGAAGGTCGACCGGCAGTGGATGTCGGATGGCGCTGGAGAGGTTCACCCGCTGGAGGGGTTCGGCTGCTGGAGCCCGTGCGTCGTAGGAGTTCATCCGAAATCTGTCCGCTACAGAAGTTCGATCGGAGTCTGGTTCCCGTAGAAGTCTGGATGGGGATCATTTGTTAAGGAAGCTCGACCGAAGCCTGCCTGCGATAGAAGTCCGGAAGGAATTCATTCACAAGGGAAGCTCGGATGGAGGCTTACAATAGAAATCCAACGTGGATCACTCGTAGTAGAAATTTGAAGTAGACCGCTTGTAGTAGTAGCTCGAAGTAGATCGCTTGTAGCAGAAGCTCAGAGTAGATCGCTTGTAGTAGAAGCTCGATGTAGATCGCTTGTAGCAGAAGCTCGGAGTAGATCGCTTGTAGCAGAAGCTCGGAGTAGATCACTTGTGGTGGGGGCTCGAAGTCCGGCCCTTGTAAGAATTCGGATGAGGTCTACCTGCAATGGGAGCTCAGGGCTGAGGCCCGACTCCCGTAGGAGCTCGGACGAAGTCTACCTGCAGTAGAAGTTCGGGGAAGAAGTCCAGCTCCCGTAGGAGCTCGGATGAAACCCAGAAGGCGGTCGACCACCGTAGAGACTTGGATGGAGCCCGTCCGTCGTGGAGATCTACTGTTGGAAAAGTTCGGCCACTGACGAACTGACGTAGTTCTGGAAGAAATTTGGATTGGAGTGGATCGAATCCTGTCGAAAAAGATCTGGAAGTGGTTCGGAGAATGATTGACCCTTGTAGGAGATCGGCCGATAGCAGAATCCAGAGAGCACTTGGAGCAGCCTGATGGACAACCGAAGAAGCTTATCGCTGGAGAAGCCCGGGAGATGCGGCAGGAGTTCGTCCATTGGGGGAACCCGGTCGACACTTGTGGAAGAAGTTGTGGGAGTTTATCCGTCGGTAGAACTTGAGAATATTGCGGAAGCTCGACCGTCGGAGAGGTTCGGAAAGATGTCGCCCAAGGTTGGGCGCCGATAGAGTCCCGGGAGAGTCACTCCTGGTACGAACTTCGACTGGAGGGATATTTTATACCCAACAGGACCAATAAATGATCAGGTCCGACTTTGGCCGGCCAACCTGATCACCATCTGAAAGACTCAAACCAAATTATCATATTATGAATGATAATTTCATTAGTCAATAAGCACCAGGCCTTTGGGCCTCCAATGATTATTAAACTAATGGACTCCTTATCACTCACTTAATGGGAGGCTATGACTTAGTTATCAATATAACTTAATCATTTTTAGGGATCTAATAATTTTTGAGGATTTTATTAAAGGATAGATGAGAAGAAAATATCCAGCCAATTTTAATCCTCCCACTGACTTCACCAAGTCAGATTAAAAAGGATTTACTTAAAGCTAGCATTAGGAGCACCTAAATCAGTCAAACTGATTTACATAATGACATGGGTGAGCCCTAATCACCAAGTGATCTAATCAAAACCTAATTCACCAGGTTGGCCAGGTAAGTGAGATCAGTGGTGGGGATAAGCCATTAACTCGTCAGAGATCAAATCACTGCGAGTAGCTCTCGCTTAAAAACCACTGGTCAAACTACCAAACTTACCTTAGACACCAACCGGTTCATTAGTTTTAATTTGATCAACTTAGTAAATAGGGTTCCACCACGTAGCCATGAATTAAGTCCATCTTGGTCTAGTTAAAGACATGGACCCATTCAACTACAACTATTGGAGTTGAGTCTAGAGTATCCTTGACCTAATCTAATTCAACTTTTGATTCGATTTGACCAATTACTCTAATTTAATCTATTTCTTTAAGCTAACCTTAGGTCTAACCCAATTATGGACCTAATCCATCTAACCCATTGACCCACAAGTTTATGCAATTGTCTTAGGTCTTAATTCACAATTCTAGACCTACTAGACAACGCTTAATTCTTTTAATTAAGTATTTGGGCTGATGGGTCAGGGTTTGGCATTTTGAAAATAATTTTTAAATTTGAAAGGTTTTATTTTCTGTTCACCAAATATGTTGACTCATTTCATAAATAGATCAGCATATTTTATAAATAGCAATCCTATTGCTAATTACATAACAGAAAATAACTCAATCAAAATAAATCATGAATATTCCTTTAGATCTAATCTAACACATTCATGATAAATTTTATAATTAAACCTTTACAATTAATTCTTTTTGCTGCTTCATCTGCATGGGATATAATTGCAGTGGTACCCCTACCACCATAGGAGACCCCATCGAATGGAAGGAGAGGGCCTTTAAACCCTGCTTTTCTCCTATGACCGGATGGCCATGACAACCAACCCAATTCGATTATTTGCTACTTAAATCAAGTATATCTAAATATACCAATTTTAAAATTTAAATTTTAAATTTTAAATTTCAAATTTTAAATTTCAAATTTTAAATTTTGAATTTCAAATTTCAAACAAATTTCAAATTTCAAATTTTTGAATTTTTGAATTTTAAATTTTGAATTTCAAATTTTGAATTTTAAATTTTGAATTTCAAATTTTGAATTTTAAATTTTGAATTTTAAATTTTAAATTTGAAATTTCAACCAAATTTCAAATTTTGAATTTCAAATTTTTTAATTTTGAATTTCTAATTTCAAAATTCAAATTTTAAATTTTGAATTTTAAATTTTTGAATTTTGAATTTCGAACAACTTTCAAAATTCAAATTTTAAATTTTGAATTTTAAATTTTAAATTTAAACTTTTAGATTACAACTTAATCTACGCATGTAAATATATATATCATATCTAAGAATCTGCTCTGATACCATTTGTGGGAAAATTCAGTGCAGGGGTAAAATGATAATTTTAATTTTTTTTTAAAATTATGATTTTATGGTAAAAAAATATTAATTAATCTAATTAATTAACATAAATTTACCCTACACTAGGATCTAAATATGATATATAGCATTCATTTATTTAAATTTAAAATTCAAATTTGAACAGTAAATACTTTACTGTAATGTGTTCAGAACACAATACCTTTGTGCAGGTAGTAGATCGTCACAATCTGATCACCGTTGAGAAAGTTTGATCATCATGATGCAGCCATACAGTGTATCTGGCCTCTGTGGATCATCCACACGAAGCTTTCGATCTGATCGACTCCTCATGAGTGCTAGCTCGTTGTAGAGCCCTTTTGATGGCCGATGCTGATCAAACTCCTTCGATCGATGTCTGTCGATTTTTCGGATACTCCGGATCGTCAACAGATATGCTTGAGAGGATGTTGAAGATCTTCTTGAGATTTTGTGGGCTCACGACACTCGTAGCTCACTTTCTCACTTCCCGAACCCCAGGCTTAAACTCTAGGGAACTCACCAGAAACCTTGCACCCACTTTTCTTTCTTTTCTTTCTTTTTCTCTTGGAAGGATATGGACTTCCTTCTCACGTACAAGACTTCTCACATCCCAAAATTTTTTTTCAAAAATCTTCTTCTTGCACGCCCCACTCTTCTTCTCCTTTTATAACAACATCAAACGTCTTATCCAAAAGAAAGGATAAAGATGAGTAATTGCACATTTGAATTCAAATCAAATTTTGAATTCAAATGGACACCAACTCATCTCTTATCCACTAAAGGCATGAGGCATGGCTTAAATTGTGCATGGAGTGATTTCATGAGAAACTTTTTCTCATGTAATAAATGGGGCGTAAAAAAAGGGATAAGGTGCAAAGATTGATTGCCCATTCAAATTCAAACTTTATTTTGAATTTGAATGGCCAACCAATCATCCTTATCCATTTATTTGGCATATTAAAGTGGGGCGTAGAGAGGGCTTGGCATGAGAAAAAAATTCATGAGAAGTTCCTTCTCATGAATTCAAATGGGTGCAATGGAAGTGAGGTGGCATATGGAGATTGGGTCAAGGTGATTTCATTATTTAAACCAACCTAATTGAACCAAATAAGTTAGGTCCAATTAGATTAATTTAAACCTAACTTAATAGACTTAATTAGGGTCAATAAAATCTTAATCAAATCAGAAATTGACTAAGCCCAACCTCCGATCAAATCAGGGACCAAACCATCTTGACGATTAGGTCAACTCTTAACCTAATCGGGTCAAACCCAACTGAATCCAATTCAATTAGACTTGATCCAAAAATAATTACTCAATCAAATTGAGTTAATTAGTGATCAAATCACTAATTAAACCTCTCATAAATACTGAGTCCAAATTCGATGGGCAATCGGGCATCAGAATTCATCGATATGTAACCCTAATCGAAAAGTCCCAACCAGTGGGACACTTGACCTCGGTACCCATAATGTGTGGAACTTATGATCAGAGAATCCTGATTCTTGATCACTGAGTTTCAAACATATAGGATTCTACATCAGCCATCAGATCAGATAGGAACCTCTAATGTGTGTGACCCCGCAGGTTCGAACCTAAGTCGGTAGCATAGGAACCAATTTCTGTGCTAATCGAAGTGACTATCTAGCAATGGTACCCGACGTTCGGATAGGTTAAATAGTCATAATCGCAACACTCAGAACCTACATGAATATGGTTACTGTATAATTCATCCTTTTGACCCCTGTGTTTAGGATGACTCAGGACTAAACTGTCAACCCTGATCAGATCATCCGAATCATGCTCAACTCAAACAGTCCTGTGACTCCTCACAAGGACTACCCTGGCTAAGGTTTTACTAAATTGAAATACGACTGTACACAGCTCCTAAACTGGAGTAGTCAATCCCATCTTGACACACGCACCGACAAGTCAAGTACTTGACTACACCCAACAGCCTTCCATCACTGAATTAAAAATTCAAGTAGTCCAGTGCCTAAGTGCAGTGAGTTGCTTGCAAGTCACCATGGCAGTCTCAGGTCGGAGGGATATTTATACCCATATTCCATCGGAGCAAATCTTGACAGCAGAAATAGCTCTGGAGTCGGTCATGTTCAGTGCAGATGTACCCTTACATCTCACTTGTATGCCATACCAGTATCTTCACACTCATTGGTTAAGAGGACAACCAACCTATATGGCACACAATGACCTATGCTTGATAACCGTTGTCGTCCTTGGTAACAACGTATCATTTGGTCGCGAATAGATTTAAGGACTAAACGACAAATCCTCCTTTGTCGAGTCTAAATAGTCCTAAGGACTTCACCACAACATAGGAGTTCATTAGATGATGAAACATTTTATGATGAAAAATACTAAAATAATTTTTATTAATTCATAATTCATGTACATATACAAAAATGAGCACAACCGTCAATAGGCTGACGATTGGCTTTGGGACACTATTCCCAACAGTATCTTCAGTAGGATAATAATCTTTTTAAAAAAAAAGGTATAAAAGAGTCATACTTGGGCTGAGGAGCTCGAACTGATAAAAGAGTCTAAGGTTAACCTAGTCTGGCAGAGTCTCTTGATTCGAATAGGCTAAGAAAGAGAAATCGGGAAAGAATTGTTGAATAAGATATTTATATGATAACATCTTATGATTTCTCTATCTATGATACTACTACTTGAGTATTGGATATCGGAAGTTCATGCAAATTATTGAAATGACTTTAGGTTAGTAGAAAATTTGAAAATAGTAAGAGGTTCCTGAACATTAAAGATGGAAGTTATATTTCAATCTTGGTTTTAGAAATTGTCCAGCCTATTTTCAATTCTGACAATATTATTTTAGTGATTGTCACTAGTATCTAATAATTTTGTGATATCATTATGAATGATGTCAAAATCATGTAGACAACTAAGAAATAATATTTATACAGCCTGTTAGTGTACTGTACACAACAAACAAACTCTTTAGAGTAGATAATGTCATGGAAGCCTACTTTTGATAATTTAGGCTCGATCATATAAATAAGAATAGGATCAATAGGAGATAATTTTCTTAGTCAATGATTGTAAATCATTGTCAACCTATCAATCCTATCTCTTTAGTAAGATGACGAAATCACTTTTTGCTAGAAAAAGAGAATGAGCCAATGACATTATGAATCTGATACATACTGATGTATTAGATCTACGAATATATTTGTCATAAATTTAGATTATTTAAAATATTCAAATAATCTTTTAATAAGGTAGAGAAATGAATTGAAAAGAGTATTAAACTCTTTGGTCAGTCCAAGGAGGAGAATACCTTTTTGATGAGTTTTTGACATGTCTAGAAGAAAATAGGATTCTCTCATATTATAATTAACTTTGTTAGACATAGTTCGATCCATAATGGGGTTTACAACTCTGTCGGTCTCCTTTTAGATTATGCTCTTGAGACTACTTGTTATGTTTTGAGCTGGATTCTGAATTAATCAGTTGCAAAGACTCTATATGAGATATGGACTAGGCATAAGCTGATATTTTCTTACCTTAGGATTTGGGAGTGTTTATTTTATATCAAGCATTTGCAGATCGATTAGCTTAGGTCTTGATCTTATATATATTATTTTATAGGATAATCCCAAAGAATCTAGGAGATATAACTTCTACCATACTAAAGAACAAGAGTTGTTCGGTATTCTTTTTTGAAAAAGGAGTATCTTGGTGAAGGAACTGATGCCTCTAATGTGAAACTTATAAAGAACCGACATAATCTAGTGAATCCATAAAATCAGATTTGATTAGATCAAATTTAAAACCCATTGTAGAGGTACCATTAAGGAGATCCGATAGAGTACCGTATCAGTCGGATAGATCTTTGGTTTCTAGTTTCGAGATGTGATCCTGTTGAACTCGATGAGAACAACAAGGATTTGATTACCTACATAGATGCCATGCAAAGGTCCCACTCCAGTTAATGGCTTAGAGCCATAGAGTCTGAAATGAAGTCCATAATGGTCAACGATGTATGGACACTCGTTGATCCACTCGAAAGGATAAAGCCCATAGGATGTAAGTGGATCTTTAATAGGATCAGAGAGCACAGACGAGAAGGTGAAGACCTACAAAGCCCGTCTAGTTGTCTAAGAATATTATCAATATTATGGTATTGACCATTGTGAGACATTTTCTCCTATGGCAATGCTAAATATTTCAAAGTTGGAACGTGCATTTTAATAAATGATTAAAATGTATGGCTTTGTTGACAATGAAGATAAACCTTGCAAATACAAATGGGTTAATAGTTCTATAAGTGTATTTCTTATTTTGTATGTGAATGAAATTCTCTTAATCAAAAATGATATTCCTTACAATACAGGGAATAAAGATTTCGCTATTATCATAGTTCTCCATAAAGAACTTTGAAAAAGCATCTCTCATCCTAGGGATAAAGATCTATAGAGATAGATCTAAGAGGCTGTTTGAATTTTTTCAGTCTAGCATACATAGGGTGTTTACAAGTAGAATTTATTCTATCATGTACACTATATATGAGATCGGATATGGTATACTCACTAGAGAATTAAGTGGATACCTGCAAGATCCAGATGAGAAGCACTGGAAGATCATCTTTAGGTATTTGAGAAATACTAAGGACCGATGATATGGTTATGGAGAATCTGACTTAAAACTTATAGAGTATGACTCTAGTTTTAAGTTGGATATAATAACAGCAAGAACGTGTCAGAATACATCCTTACCCTAAATAATGGAGCAATCTGCTGAAAAAGTTATAAATAAAAAATTATAGCCAAATTCAAATTGTGAGGTAGAATGCATTACAGCATTCGATGCTTGCAAAGAAGCTATATGATTGTACAGGTCTATTAGCAAGCTAGAAGTGGCACCTTCTGATGATGATCCTACTGTATTGTACAGTACTGAAATCATAACTCATGCTAAGGAGCGAAAGTCCCATTAGCTTACCAAGTATTTTGTATCACTACCACCTTTTTTGAAAAATCTATTAAAGTGATGTCGAACTATAGAAGATCGACGGAAAGAAAAAAAATCTGACCAACCCTTTTACTAAATCCTCAGTATCTAAGAGTTCTGAGATGATAAATCGAAGATGGGTATATGATACTATACTGATTGACTTTAATCCAAGTGAGAGTTATTGGGAAATATGTCCTAAAGCTAATCGTTTGACGATTGTCCTAATTATAAATGTATATAAATTGATAAATAATAAAAATTATTTGATATTTTTCATCATAAGATTATATCTTCTAACAAACTCCTATATTGTGATGAAGTCTTTAGGACTACTTTGATCGATAAAGGAAGATTTATCGCGTAGTCCTTAAATTGATTCACAACCAAATGATACGCTATTACTAGAATGATAGCGATATCAAGTGTAGGTCGTTGTGTGCCATATGCGTTGGTTATCCTCATAACCAAATAGTATGGAGACACTGGTATAGCATGCAGGTGATGTTGGGAAATGTATCCCAAAGCCAATCGTTAGACGATTATGCTCATCTTGTAAATTATATATAAATTTTTATTAATCAAAATTATTTGATATTTTCATTATAAATTGATCATCTTGAAACTCCTGTATTGTAATGAAGTCTTTAGGACTATATATTAATCGACAAAGGAGGATTTGTCTTTAAGTCCTCAAAATTATTCGTGATCAAATGATACGCTATTACTAGGATGACAGCGATATCAAGTATAGGTCATTATGTGCCATATAAATTGGTTGTCCTTTTAATCAAAAAGTGTAGAGATACTGTTATGGCATGCAGATAAAATATAGAAGTACATTCGCATCGAACGTGATCATGTGTCGAGCACTCTGCCGTCAGAGTAACTTGTGAAAGGTATGGGTATCAGTATCCTTCCGACCTGAGACCACCACGATGACTTATAAGCAACTCACTGTACTTTAGTACCAGACTATCTAAGTTTCTAACTTAGTGATGGAAGGATACAAAGTGCAGTCAAGTACTTATCAAGTCGGTGTGTGAGTCAAGATGGAATTGATTCCTCTGAATTGGTAGGAGATATGCATCAGTGTATTTCAATTTAGCAAAATCTTGGCCAGAATAATTCATGAGATGGATTTGAAAGGTTAAAATATAATATGGTCGACTTAATTAGGATTGACAGTTAATCTCTAAGTCACCTTGAGTATTTGGATCAAAGAGATGAATTATACGGTAACCATACGTCAGTAGGTTCTAAAAGGTTGCTTTGCAACACTTCGACCCATCCGATCGTCAGGTCATCATTGCTAGATAGTTACATCGATTGGTATAGAAAGTTATTTCTATGCTATCAGCTTAGGTTCGAATCTATAGGATCACACGCATTAGAAGATTTGATCAGATCTGATGGTTGAAAAGTCCAATTAGATTTAACTCTGATGAAGAGTCCTACTTGGACTAAGACTCTGTGGGAGAGTCCCACTGGGACTGAGACTCTATCATTTATGGTGAATTAATTAGTAATTAGATTACTAATTGACTCAATTTGATTGAGTAAAGAACTTTGGAACAAGTCTAATTGAATTAGATTCAGTTCGACTCAGATTGAAATTGATATGATCAAATTCGATTACAAAAAAAATTTGATCTTGATTCGATCAAGGTTTGAACTTAGCTAATTTCTAATTGAATTAAGAATTTGATGAGATATTTAAATTTTTAATTGGATTAGGTTTATTTCTATTAGTGATTTCAATCTAAATTTGATTTGGATTAGAATTGAATTAGAAATGAAGAGTCCAAGTCAGACTAGAATTCTATCCTTATCTTTTGCGCCACATCTAGATCCATGCCAATTTCTACATGCCTAATTAGATTTGGGTTGTAATTTTTAACATTATGAGAGAGAATCCAATAAGGGTAGTCATTTATAGCTGATGAGTCATAATATTATCTCTTGCCTAATTCGAATGCGATCCGAATTAGAGATAAGATACAGACTAGAAGAAATTTTTTTGTATATAGTATATTGTTGAAGTCATATTATCTTTTTTCTTATTTTTCTTAAAAAATTCTTTAGTTTGTGAGACTTTAGATTTTTTCTCCATGTCCTAATAATTTTTTTGGAATTTTTATGGATGCCAAAAAGGAATTTTGGCATTGATTTATGGCATCTTTTCTTGGAAAGTCCTAATTCCTAGTCTATAAAAAGGGGACCCCTCTCTTGGATGTCCCATGATCAATTTTGTTGTAGATTTTTTATTTCTAGAGCCTCTTCTCCTACTCCTCTCTTCCTCTTCCAGATCTTCTATCACTTTGGAGTATCCAAGGTGCTTGTAGAAGAAAGAAGAGGTCAGCTATCGAAGTTGGTTGCAAACTAGCATCTTCGAGCTCCTGATCTGCGCCAATCTTCGCATGAATTTTTTTATAAAGGCTAGATGACTTTGTGTGGCTATGAGCAATCTGAGGAATACTCTCTCCAACCATTGGATCAAAGAAAATCAAGATTAAAATTTATTTGGTAATGATCCCTAACTTATTTTGATTTCTATGATAGATCTAATAGTTAGATCTAGAATTTCAGCATCGATGAGATCGATGTGATTTTTATTTTTAGATCTAAAGTATATATTTTTTATATTAAAAATTTTAATGTGATGGTCTAAGATTAGATCTTATACATATGATTAGAATTAAATTATTTAATTTATTATTTTTACTTTATAAAATTTTTAATTGCATGTATTGCACTATCATAAATTTTCTTCAACTAGTATCAGAGCCAGGTTGTTTTGATATGAATTAATATGACTTTAGATCTAATTTTTTATTATTAGATCTAACTATTTATGATTTAGATTAGATCTAAATTAGTTTATTTTTAGATTTGATTATTATTTATTTAGAATAGATATTCTGAGTAGCAAAGTATTTGGATTGGATAATCATCAGGCCGTCCGGTCATAGGAGCAAGTAGGGTTTCATGACCCTCTCCTCTCATTTAATGGGGTGCTGTTCATGGAGTGTAGGGGTGCTACTGTGAGGTCCCATGAAGAAAAAAGTGAAAAAAAAAAACTTACTTTCTTGCAAAATCCTAGATCTTGAAATCCTAGGTGTTGTTGTATATAATGCAAGTTGCGAAGATAGTTAGTTACATCTAATCTTGTTTAGTCAAAATTACTTTGATCTAAAATTATAAAAAAATTAGATTTGATCTAAAAGATTTTATAACTTGATGTAAAAATTTACATGAAAAATTATTTTCGAAACCTTAACCATGTTGATGTAAAACTTAATTGAGAATTAAGTATCAAGCTGATTGGATCTAGAATTGTGATTTAGATCTAATGATATTGTATAAAATATGGGGCATGTGTTAGCTCAAATCAGGTCCTTCTCTTTAATTGGGTTAGACCTAAGGTTAGAATCAAAAAATTGATTGATCATGTAGAGAAATTGATTAAGTCTAACCAAATATTGAATTAGATTAATCAGAATTTCTCTAGTATAATAGTTGTAGATGGTCAAGTCCATGTCTTTGATTAGATCAAATGAACTTTGATTGTGGCTCAGTGGTTGAACCCGAACCATTAGGTTAGTCAAATCGAAACTAATTAACCAATTGATGTCTAAGGTAAGTTTGACATTTCGATCGATAATTTTTAATTGGGAGCGGCTTACCTGACCATTTCGATAGTGTCTAAGGCAAGCTTAGCAGACCCTCCCACTGATCTCACTTATCTATCCAATTTGATAAACTATATTTTGATTAGATTGCTAAGTGATTCAAGTTAGCCCATGCCATTAAAGTTGGTCAGTGTGACTGATCTAGGTGCCAGTTCAATCAGCATGATCTAACCCAATTCAGTGACTTGGTGAAGTCAGTGGGAGGATTATGGTCTATTGATTGATCTTTTCTTCTCTAAATTAATTAAATCTTCTAAATTATTAGGTCCTTAAAATGAGCTGGTTATGGTGATAACTAGACCATAGCCTCCCATTAAGGTGAGTGATAATGGATCCATTATTTTTGATTGACATTGTAAGTACCATCCATCTGATGTTCTCTCTGAATGATGGAATTATCATTCATCATATGATGACTCTGATGAACTATTTGATGATGGTTGGGTTGACCGAGTCATCCTCGGATCTAATCACTCATTAGGTAGAATCACTGAGCAGGTTCATGTTAATGGTTTAACCTAACTGAAACTTTCAGTGGAGGCCCATCGTCTACTGAAATAAAATTTGGGACTAAATTAAATACTAGAAGTTGTTTGAAGAAATAATTGGTTGAGAACCTATCCATAGGTACATATGGGTTGATCGAGCCAACTTTTTTTTGGTACCCACCCAATCTGATCGTAATATCATAATAATAGGTAGAAATTGGATCAATTTTTATATTCTATATAGATTGACCAGCTTCATCGTCAACATTCTCATTCCCATAGCTTCTCGGGCGAGGTCTCTGGTTCAAGCCCAGGATGGCCCAGCTGCGTCAGGGAAAAGAATAGAAGAAGCATCTGACTCTTTCATGCATACTCCACTTGGCTCGGGGGATATAGCTCAGTTGGTAGAGCTCCGCTCTTGCAATTGGGTCGTTGCGATTACGGGTTGAGCCAAAGAGTGTGAACTATACAAGTTAACAATAACATTTGATAAAATGAAAGAAGAGGCTCCGGTGTATAGAGAGGACCTCATCGTTTAAAAAAAATATGCCGTCTGGGGACTTTACCAGGACTAACTAGTAAAAGACCTAAATCCGAAAGTGATCTTAAAACCCAATTGCATTCTGGGAAAAGACTATCAATACTATTAAGCACATGAGGATTCCTTTTAAGACTTCCTTACAAAAAGTCTAATCACTTTATTTACTCATCAGAAGATCTCTCTGACACTGCAACTAGAGAGGCAAGACCTACTCCTTATCCAGAGGTTTTCGAAGGATAGCCAAATACTTCTTATGCGTAGGCAACTACTCAAAAACTCGTAATCAAAGCTCTTTCTTAAACTGGCTTGAACTTTGACTTGAAAAGAGGTTATGGTTACACTCTTGAACTCCCTATTCGCGAACTAACAAGAGTAGGAAGATTCCAGCTTTGAATCTTGTGCTTGACGGTGATCATTTCTGCTAGCTGAACATGAAGAAAAAAACATCTCTTATTACAGTGATCACTTAGTGTAACATCAGAGGAGATAATCTAACAATCAGACTACTCGCTGGCAGGAAAGCTAACTGGCGAACTCATATAAGCAAAAAATCTCAAATATCCTTGGTCGTGAGACATATAATTGTCACTATAAATAAGAATCATGACTCAAGCTCTTCTATTCTGGTTCATGATTTCTCTTGGCTATATGGTTTATCTGGGGGGGAGATCGAGCTTCAAGAAATAGTGAATGGTCTTATTAATACACAAATGTATAACTCCCCAGGAAAAGGTGGATAGGAAGATGATTTTGTACCGAGATCTTCGACTTAGCTCCCACAGGTCATCCTTGCCCACTCCGTGAATAGCTCAATTGGTACACTCCCGTTTAATGTTATAGGGTGGTGCCTTACCGCACCGTAGGCGCACGCGCGGTAGCGTTCGTGGTGGTGCTTTCATAAGATCAAGAAGGTACTCGCTAGTTTCGAAGATTTGAAAATCTCCCATACTTGGAGAGAAGCAAACCAACCGGCCGATTTTATGGCAAGCTTTGACTATGCGGTTGGTAGTAGGAGGTTCATAGGTCAATAGGTTCGTAGGAGGAGCCTTATGTCGTAGGCCCTTGCCCAGTGGATAAGAAAAGATGTTCCTTTTGGGGCAGGGGAGGATCTTCCACCTTTTAGGTCATAGCACCAGCACCTGAACACTTACTCTTACTGCTCTTCTCAGGTTCACCTCTTTTCTTAGGATTGGCTGCCCTGAGGTTCTTTTTTGTTTTCCGAGGTTGGCCGTCTTCGTCTTATTCTATCCCGCCTGATAGAGCCATCCCACCTGATAAAGGGATAGAATTCAAAGTCATCCTTTTTTTTTGAGTAAGCAGGCCTAGAGATGGCAATAACGTATTCCTAAAGATGACCGGAGGAGTGAAGTCTCACAAACGATAGTATAAAATAATAAGAGGACCTTTAGATTAAAGTCCAAGTCTTTATGATTAATAAATTCATATACTAATTAGGCTTTGTTCTTTCTTTATGGGTGCAGATATGGCCTCAAACTTATCACTCCGATCATTGTGGGATAGTGAGAAGCTTATCAGACCAAATTTTGATAATTGGTATCACAAATTAAAGATTATCTGGAGCATGAGCGGATCCTTTATGTGATAACGGATCCGACACCTAAGGAGCCTGCTCCTAACGCCCGAGGAGCATTCCAAGATACTTATTTGAAGTGGCTCAACAATCGCACCATGGTTTGTTATATCATGTAGGCCTCCATGAATGATGAGTTCCATCGAAAGTTTGAAGAAGCTCAGCTAGAGGAAATACTTCAAGTGTTGAGGGATTTTTTTGGTACTCCTGATGATGTTGAGCGGCACAAGACTAGTTGCATCATTTTCAATATCCGAATGAGGGACGGTGCATCTGTTACCGATCATGTATTGTACATGATCGAGCAGATTAAAAAATTGAGCAAACTTGGCTTCTCTTTGCAAGAATAGCTGGGAAAAGATGCGATACTGAACTCTCTTTCCAAGTCCTACCTACCGTTCCTCAATCATTTCAGAATGACGAAGCCTGTAGTCAACTACCACGATCTGTTGGGCTTGCTACAGACTTTTGAGAAAGATCACCAGCTCCACAAGGAGATAGTGAATCTAGTGGGAGGATTTTCTTCGGGTAGTCATCATCCTTTTAAGAAAGAGAAAAAGAAGAAGACAAATGGTGCCTGGTGCTGGGAGTCAGTCCCAGAAACTCAAGTTCAAAACTGATCAAAGTCAGGTAGAGTGCTTCTTTTGTAAGAAGTAGGATCACTGAAAGAGGAATTATCCTCAGTATATCGCTTCTCTTGATCCAAACAGGCCAAAGAAGAAGAAGCAATCAGTTGCTGGATAAGGTACTTATGTGATAACATCTTATAACTTCTCTCTTATAGATACAATAACCTGGGTATTGGATACTGAAAGCCCTATTCATATTTATAATTCATTGTAGGATTTTCAGGTCACTAGGAGATTTGGAGAAGACAAGAGATTCTTGAATGTTAGAGATGGAAGATCAGTTCCAGTTCTAGCTTTAGGAATCATCAAGCTTGTATTCAAGTCTCAGTATATTATTCTTAATGAGTGTCATTACTGTCCTAGTTTTTTTTTAAATATTATTTCTGTAGGCCTTTTGGTCAACTCAAATTATGAAATATCAATAAAAAAAAAATTATGATATCATTTTGAATGGTGTTACAATTTTTATGTGGACAGTTGAACAATAGTATCTATATTGTATCTAGACTTAATGTAATATATATTTCAAATAAATGCCCTAGAATAGATGATGTCACAAATGCCTACCTTTGACATTATAGGTTAGGTCATATCAATAAGAACAAGATGAATAGATTGGCTCAAGAAGAAATTCTTGATAAACATGATTATGAATCGTTACCTACCTGTGAGTCTTATTTGCTTGGAACGATAATCAAGTCATCTTTTACTGGAAAAGGTGAATGAGCCAGTGATGTGCTGGGTCTGATACATACTGATGTATGTAGATCTATGAGCACATATGCCAGAGGAGGGTATAGCTACTTCATCATGTCTACAGATGATCTATCTAGATATGGATACGTCAACTTGATGAAACACAAATTTGAATCATTTGAAATATTTGAACGATTTCGTAATGAAGTAAAAAAATAAACTAAAAAAATATTAAAATTCTTCGATCTAATCAAGGAGGTGAATATCTTTTCAGTGAATTTCTGACATATCTAGGAGAGAATGAGATTCTCTTCCAATTTATCCCTCAAGGGACACCACAGCATAATGGCGTCTCAGAAAGGAGGAATCGAATCTTGTTGGACATGGTTCAGTCTATGAAGGGGTTTGCAACTCTGTCAATCTCTTTTTGAAGATATGTACTTGAAATAGTCTATCTTATGCTCAATAATATTCTAAGTAAGTCAGTTAGTAAGACACCATATGAGATATGGTTAGGACGTAGGCCGAACCTCTCTTACTTTAGGGTCTAGGGGTATCCAGCTTATGTTAAATGATTACAAACTGACAAGCTCAGTTCTAAGTCTGATAAGTGTAATTTTATAGGATACCCCAAGAAAATGGGGGATATTACTTTTACCTGCCTGCTAAACAAAAGGTGTTTGTCAGCAGTAAGACATATTTTTTGAAAAAAAAAATTCTTAATGAAGAAATAAGTACCTCTAAAATTGAGCTTGATGAAGTTCGATAGGTAGAAGAACCGACACCAATGATTGAATCGAAATCAAATTTGATGAAATAAAATATGGAGCCTAATGAACAAACATCCTTAAGGCGATCCGATAGAGTACCACGTCAGTCAGACAGATACTTAGATTTCTTGGTCCAGAATGGGGATCCTATCGAACTCGATGAGAATGATGAGGATCCGATCACCTACATTGATGCAATACAGAGATTCAACTCTGATAAATAATTTGAAGTCATGGATCCAAAATAGAGTCTATGAAGGTCAACGATGTATAGATATTAGTTGACCCATCTGAACGGATAAAGCCCATAGGGTATAAGTGGATCTTCAAGAGGAAGAGGGGCACAGATGGAAAGGTGGAGACCTATAAAGCCCGTTTGGTTATCAAGGGTTATCATCAGTATTATGGTATTGACTATGACGAGATATTTTTTTTGTGACAATGCTCATATTCATTTGGATCATGCTTGCGATAGCAGCATATCTGGACTATGAAGTCTGGCAAATAGATATAAAGACAGCTTTTCTAAATGGAGAGCTGAATGAAGAGGTGTATATGATACAACCTGAAAGGTTCATATCCATAGATGAATCTAAGGTGTGCAAGCTTTAGAGATCCATTTATGGATTGAAGCAAGCATCTCAGAGTTGGAATATACGTTTTGATAAGATGATCAGAATGTATGGCTTCGTTAGGAATAGAGAAGAATCCTGCATATATAAGTGGATAAATGGTTCGATAATTATATTTTTTGTATTGTATGTGGATGACATTCTCTTAATAAAAAATAATATCCCTGCATTACATGGAATAAAAGTGTGGCTGTCGTCACAATTCTCCATGAAGGATCTAAGAGAAGCAGCCTATATCCTAGGGATAAAGATCTATAGGGATAGATCTAAGAGGCTCCTCGGGCTTCCAATCCATATACATAGATATTATACTGAAATGGTTCAACATGGAGAATTTCAAAAAAGGCTATCTTCTGATAGACGAAGAAATTTTCTTTTCGAAAGGAGATTGTCCGACAATTCCTCAAGAGAGCGAGTGTATGAGTAGAGTTCCATATACTTCAATAGTGGATTCTATTATGTACGTCATGATATGTATGAGATCAGATGTGGCATACTCATTAGGGGTAATGACTAGATACTAGTCTGATCCAGGAAAAAACTACTGGAAGGTCGTAAAGACCATTCTTAAGTATTTAAGAAATACTAAAGACTAGTGGCTTGTGTATAGTGAAACTGACTTGAAACTTATGGGGTTCACTGACTCTAGCTTTTAGTCAGACCATGATGATAATAAGAGTGTATCAGATTATATTTTTATCCTAAATGGTGGAGTAATCTACTAAAAAAATTTCAAGCAGAATACTGTGGTAGACTCTGTTTGTGAAGCAGAGTATATCGCGGCATCCGATGCTACGAAGGAAGCTGTATGGTTACGGAAGTTCATTGACAAGATCGGAGTGGCACCCTCCATTGATGGCCCTGTCTTATTATATTGTGATAATATTAGAGCCATTGTTCAAGCCAAAGAGTCGAGATCCCATCAGCACACCAAATATATTCTGCACTGTTATCACCTTATCCAGGAGATCGTGGATCGAGATGATGTTGACCTTCAGAAGATTGATGGAAGAGAGAATCTGGCCGATCCATTTACTAAAGCTCTCAGAACCAAAGAGTTTGATGACCACAAATCGAAGATGGGTATACGATACTGTACCGATTGATTTTAGTCTAAGTGGGAGTTGTTGAAAAATATGTCTCAAAATCAATCATTAGACGATTGTGCTCATCTTGTAAACTGTATATGAATTTTTATTAATAAAAGTTATTTGATATTTTCATTATAAATTGATCATTTTTAAACTTCTGTGTTATAATGAAGTCCTTAGGACTATATATATTAATCGACAAAGAAAGATTTGTCGTTAAGTCCTTAAAATTGTTCACGACCAAATGATACGCTATTACTAGGATGATAGCGATATCAAGTGTAGATCGTTGTGTGCCATATGAGTTGGTTGTTTTCTTAACCAAGGAGTATGGAGATACTGTTATGATATACAGATGGAATGTAGGAGTACATTCACATCAAACGTGACCATATGCCGAGCACTCTGCTATCAAGAGTAGCTTATAAAGGGTATGGGTATAAGTGTCCCTTCGATCTAAGACCACCACGATGACTTATAAGCAACTCACTATACTTTAGTATCAGACTATCTAAGCTTCTAACTTAGTGACAGAATGATACTAAGTACAGTCAAGTACTTATCAAGTTGGTGTGTGAGTCAAGATGGAATTGATCCCTCTGAGTTGGTAGGAGATATGCATCAGTGTATTTCAATTTAGCAAAACTTTGGCCAGGATAATCCATGAGATAGATCTGAAAAGTTGAAATACAATGTGGTCAACTTAATTAGGATTGACAGTTAAATTCTAAGTCATCTTGAGCATTTGGGTCAAAGAGATGAATTATATGGTAACCATACGTCAGTAGGTTCTAGAAGATTGCTTTGCAATACTTCGACCCATCCGATCGTCAGATCATCATTGTTAGATGGTTACATCAATTGGTATAGAAAGTTATTCCTATGCTACCAGCTTAGGTTCAAATTTATGGGATCACACGTATTAGAAAATTTGATCAGATCTGGTGGCTGAAGAGTCCAATTGGATTGTGACTCTGATGAAGAGTCTTACTTGGATTAGGACTCTATGGAAGAGTCCCACTATGACTGAGACTCTACTATTTATGAAGAATTAATTAGTAATTAGATTATTAATTGACTTAATTTGATTAAGTAAAGAGCTTTGGAATAAGTCTAATTGAATTAGATTCAGCTCGACTCAGATTGGGATTGATATGATCAAACCCGATTATAAGAGAAATTTGATCCTGATTCCATCAGGATTTGGACTCGGCTAATTCCTAATTGGGTTAGGAATTTGATGAGATATTTATATTTTTAATTAGATTAGATTTATTTTAATCAATGATTTTAATCCAAATTTGATTTAGATTAGAATTGAATTAAAAATGAAGAGTCCAAGTCAGACTATGACTCTATCCTTATCTTTTATGTCACATCTGGATCTATGTCAATTTCTCCATGCCTAATTGGATTTGGATTGTAATTTTTGGCATCATGAGAGAGGATCCAATAAGGGTGGTTGGCTATAGCTGATGAGTCATAATATTATCTCTTGCCTAATTCGAATGCGATCTGAATTAGAGATAAGATGCAGACTAGGAAAGAGATTTTTCGTATATAGTATATTATTGGAGCCATATTTTTTTTCTTATTTTTTTAAGGAATTTTTTGGTATGTGAGACTTTATATTTCTTCTCCATGTCCTAATAATTTTTTTTAAATTTTTGGAGATACCAAAAAGGGATTTTGGCATTGATTCATGGCATCCTTTCTTAGAAAGTCCTAATTTCTAGTCTATAAAAAGGGAACCCCTCTCTTGGATATCCCATGATCAATTTTCTTGTATATTTTTTATTTTTAGAGCTTCTTCTTCTTCTCCTCTCTTCCTCCTCCAGATCTCCTATCACTTTGGAGTGTCCAGGATGCTTGTAGAAGAAAGAAGAGGTCAACTATCGAAGTTGTTCGCAGACTAGCATCTTCGAGCCCCTAATTTGTGTCAGTCTTCACGTGGATTTTTTTATAAAGGCCAGACGACTTCGTGTAGCTATGAGCGATCTTAAGAACACTCTCTCCAACCATTGGATCAGAGGAAATCAAGATCAAAATTTGTTTGGTAATGATCTTTAACTTATTTTGATTCATATGGTAGATCCAATAGTTAAATCTAGAATTTCAGCATCGATGAGATCGATGTGATTTTTATTTTCAGATCTAAAGTACATATTTTTCATATCAAAGATCTTAATATAGTAGTCTAAGATTAGATCTTATACATATGATTATGATTAAATTATTTGATCTATTATTTTTACTGTATAAAATTTTTAATTGCATGTATTGCACTACCGTAAATTTTTTTCAAGTAAGATGTAGAAGTACATCGTCACTGAACGTGACTAACTACAGTGCACTCTACTATCAAGGGTAGCCATGAAGGATATGGGTATAAGTGTCCCTTCGATCTAAAATCACTACAGTAACTTGCAAGCAACTCACTATACTTTGATGCCAGACTAATTGAGTTTCTAATTCAGTAACAGAAGGTTTTTGGGTGCAGTCAAGTACTTATCAAGTCAGTACGTGAGTCATGATGAGATTGACTCCTCCAAATTAGTAAGAGTTAATGTACCAATATATTTTAATTTAGCAAAATCTGAGTCCGAATAATCCATGTGATGGATTTGAAAGATTGAAATACAATATGGATGACTTATCTAGGATTGACAGTTAAATCTTAGGTCATCCTCGAGTATTAGGATCAAAAAAATAAATTATACGGTAACCATAAGCCAGTAGATTCTTGAATGTTGCTTCATCATCATTTGACCTATCCGGACGTCGGATCACCATTGCTAAATAGTTACATCAATTGGTTCAAAAATTTATTTCTGTACTACCGACTTAGGTTCAAATCTATGGGGTCACACTTAAAAGAAATTTCTGACTGATCATATGGCTGATCAACAATTGAGAATCATTCAAGGGCTTAATCATCAATTCGATTGATGATTAATCTTATACAAAATTATAATAAATTAATTCATCAATTGTTAGTGAATTAATGGAGGATTATTTAGCAAGTAGATTATTGATTAGCTCAATTTGATTGAGTAAAGAGGATTAAATAAAATTTAATTGAATTAGATTCAATTAGGTTTGGCCTGATTTGGTTATGAGATGACCTAATTACTCAAGAAGAATTATCCCTGATTTGATCAGAATATTGGTTCAATCAATTCTTAATTTGATTGAGATTTGATTAAAAATTTATGAACCTAATTAGACTAGGTTTCATATATTTTATTTGGGCTAAACCAGATGTGATGTGGTTTGGATTCAAAAAAGGAAATCAAGAGTCCATATTGTATTGGACTCTTCCTCCCCAAGCACCTCCCACTTTGATGCCAACTTTCTCCACACTCAGGAGATTTTTGCATGAGATTTTTTTATGCCAAAGAGATCTTCTCCCTTCCTTTCTCACATCCAAATCTGATTTGATTTTGATAAAAGAAATATTTTGAAATTAGATTTTAAAATATTTCTTATCAAGAGAATCTATTATTATCCAAATCACTCCACACACCAACTTATTTTTTTTTCTCCTTATGTGTGTGATATTTTGAGGTAATTTTTTATGAGAAATTAGTTGGAGAATTGATTTACCATGAAAATTATGGGAAGGGGCATCCCATATTTTTTTGGATGTGTTTTGGGTGTGGGAATTGTGAGGAGGTGGTATCTCTTGGAAGAGTCCAAGATTTCTAGGACTCTTCTCCCCTGCTCCTTACATGCCATAATAAAAGGGTTTTATTTGTGTGTGCATATAAGAGAGAAACCAGAGAGAGATTTACATGGTGAGGACTCCTTGGGGGTGGTTCATGGTGTGAAGAAAAAGAGGAGGAGAGTCCGCTCTGTTTGGGTTAGCATAAAAGCTGAATTCTAGGGTTTCTACCTCAGGGTCTGGGAAGAGAAAAAAATAAGAGAAAAAATAGTTTCTTCTCTATCTTTTTTTTACTTTTTCATCTCCTCCAGACGTCTATCTTAAACTTTGAAAAAGATTTAAAAGATTTGAAGGAGAGATCTAGATCAGCCAAGAAGGTCTTTGCGCGAGCTAGCACTCTCGAGAAGACCGATCAGATTGGGGCTTCGAGAGGATTTTTTGTCAAGACCAGACGCATATGTGGCTATAAGCAACTAGATGGATCATGCTCACCATGTCTCTCAACAGTGACGATCATTGACCTACACTCAGGTATCGAGTTCTGAACTCAGAATAGAAGTAGATGTGATCTACTGTTCACATGCATGCATGCTGATTTTATCTTCAGTATTTTTTAGATTTTATATGCAACATATCATATCTAGATCCTAGAGTAGATTGATTTAATAATTAGATCATATGCATATTAGATTAATTTAATTAATCTAATTATCTTCTGCTATAATTTATTCGAAAAAATTTCAAAATACATGTATGAAATCGTCTAAGTTTTTCAACAGATTCAGTATGTTGGAAGGGTTTCAAGCAATCGACCAATGGAAGCTAAATATACTATAGATATGCAGGATGCGTTCTAGTTCTTATGATAGTTGCAAAATTGGATGTCATACCATTGGATGCTTTGACATTATACTACAAAGATAATGGTCTATAGCCTTCGCTAAAGAGCCAAGGTCTCACCAGAAGTCCATGCACATAGAACCAGAATATACATGATTACCTCAAGTAGAACTACATAGAGGTGTAGAGAGTTGACTCCACATAAGATGTGGTGGGCTCGAGTCACTTAGCCAGCTAACCACTGAAGCCTATCTTCAAAAGATGGAGCTCAGGTATATGGCAGATTGGCTTTAGTGCAAGTAGAAGTTTGTTAGATGTGTACCTTAGAAGTCAATCTTGACTGACATATATCTTTCTCTAGAATATATTTTATTCTTGATGGCCAGTCTTTATAACTAATCATGTCATTTGTGTCTATGATTTATCCTAAAAATTAATAAAGATAATTTTGTATATTCTCAAGATATTAAAAATTTGAGACATATATCATTAGTGGTTAATTTCTAAATACTTCTGATCGAAGGATTGTCACAGAGGACAGTAATCAATCCATTCAAGATCGATGCACGGATCACCTCCCTTTAGGATAGATGAGTTTTAAGTTTGTAGTGTAGAGACATTGGGGTAAGAGTGTAGGTGGTTGTTAGAGAACAACTTGTACTAAGTGTGACGAATATGAGAAACCATTTAGATGTCTACTCACTCGTCAGCGGTCTTCTCGATGCTGCAGTGGTATGACTGATTCTTTGACCTGCAGTGTGTTGGCTATTCACAGCAAGGCTACTTAGTTTGACTATATGTTCTTTTGGTCCCTAGCCATTCAAATTCTTGCTATGTATATTGGCTATTGTAGATTCAGATTTACTGTTTGGAGTAGGATGCATCTAGATGAAATCTATCGATCCTGATAGAAAAGGAGAAATCCTATGTGATTCATAAGACTGAGTTTAAAAAATCTCTGGCTAGAGTAAGAGTGAATACTAAAAAAGAGTTTTCACAAAATTCATAGATAAACTCGAGTCGAGTCAATCTAGTATATGACTGACGATGGAATTTGATGAGTTCTCCATAACCTCCGTCTAGTTGGAACTCACGATAGAGAGATTATATCACATGATAATTGCACCTAGGGATTCATCTTTTTTGTTCTACTGGGTTATCACTACATGCTGTTAGACGTCATTGGTGGATTGTGAGAACTCAATAGGATTATTTTCGGATCAACGATCCTTGTTGAGGTGAGTTGGAATCATTCCAACCTATAGAAAGAAGTTTTGATGATACTATGATGGTGATCATAGTATATCTCGCTATCAAATATAATAGAATCTAAGGGGTCACACATAAAAGGAGTATGACCTGATCAATATCTTAGATCATACTCAAATTATCAATCAGATTGATAGTTTGAATTTTAGAAACTATAAATTTGTAAGCGTTACAGTTTTGGCAGCTACTAATTGTTAGCACAAGGACTTAATTGTAAATGTTACAATTTTATTGGGACTGATTAAATTATGAATTAAGTTTTAATTAATTTAAATTTAATTTAATTTAATTTAATATAATTTAATATTAATTAGATTCAATTATCCAAATCAGATTTGGATTTCAAGCTTGATTGGATCAGACTTAACAACCTTTCGAATTCGACTCGATTCGGACTCAATTTGAATCTGATGGAGATCAAATCTGAATCAGATGAACCATGACTCAGAGAGTCCAAGTTTTTTGAGACTCTCTCTCTAGTTTTTATATAGAGAGGGGGAGAGAGCGCATGAAGAAGCGCCCCCTTTGTTTTTGCGAGCGTGAAGGGGAGGGGGCGCCAATAGTTGGCACCCCACCTTATCTGAGATTCTCTTTCTTTCAGATTTAATTTTTATTTAAATTTGATTCAAAATAAGATTAAATCTTATCTGATATGGCATGTAAGAAATTTTTTTTTTGTGCGACAAAAATTTGGAAAAAAATTATTGGCGTGCGCTAATTTTTTTGTGGGAGTTTCTTTCTTGCCGCACAATACTATCTCAACGCCCATCTAATCCTTTCTTTTGATTTGAACGGCTAAGATCAAAGGAGAAAAGATCCTTTAGGGTGTGAGGAAGTAGTTGGGAGTAGAGTTTTTTGGTTTTGTGCGACAAAAATTTATGGGGTGTGAAGTTTTTTGGCGTGAAGATGTAGATGGCTTCTTCAGGACATCAAAACATCTTAACGCCTCAACCCTTCTTCTTCCTTCCTTCAACCTCCATGCTAAGATCTAATAGAGATCAGATCTAAGAGAGAAAAAAAAGAAGAAAATTTTTTCTTTCCTTTTTAGTGATCTGATTCAGATCCTGACGGATCTACGTGAAGGAGTTTGCGTAGTGATCATCTTCTTCGAGATCTAGAAAAAGAGATGCAGATCTAAGGCTGAGAAGCGAGATCTGTAAGGTGCTAATACATCGATGATCTCGATGTTCCAATTAGACATCTCCGTATGGATACCAATAGAGATCGGGTGCATGCGTGGCTACGATCGAAATCCTGGACATCCGCAGGATCCGAAGGTATGGAGATCTGATCTCCAATTTTATTTTATTGATGTTTGTTTTTCTTTTCAGATTTCAGATCAAAGTAGCATGTTCATGTCAATATTGTTATAGCCCAAACCAAGCCCACTAAAGCCCATTAAACAAAAAAAAAAAAAAAAAAAGAAAACAGAGCAGGAAGACTCCCGATCGGAGTCTTCCTCTTCTCCGATCAAGAATCGGAGTCCTAGGGCCATTGAAAGACCCTAGGACGAGCTCTATAAGAACCCTTCCCCTCTCCTCTATGGGTAGACCCTTCCGTCATCGTCGATTGCCGGAGATTTTTCTCCGATTTTTCCGTTTGAAGCCGTGACTCCTCGACCCGTGTTCGCCGCGATTTCTCGCCGGTGGTGGTCACCGGAGGTTGTGGTAAGGTCTCCCTCCTCTCCCTCTCTTCTCTCCCTTCTTTCCCGTGCCTGTGTGCACGATGGCCGGCGACGGGTGTCGCCGGATTTAGTTGGAGAAAGAAACCCCCCTGTAAGCCGCCTCTTTCCTCTGATTTTCCGGCGCCGACGGTCACGCCGACCGCCGGCCCTGGTCTCTCCGAACCCGGGAGAGTCGGCCGTTGCCGCCGGCCACCTCCGGCCATAAGATGGCCGTGATCGGTCGATCAAGGCACGGGGACCTCTAGGTCCCCTGTTTCGGCCCAATGAAAGCCCGGGAAGAAAAGAAGAAGAAGAAGAAGGAAAAGAAAAAGAAAAAGAAAAGAAAAAAAAAGAAAAGAAAAAAAAGAAAAGAAAAAGAAGAAAAAGAAAAGAAAAAAAGAAAAGGAAAAAGAAAAAAAAAAGAAATAAGAAAAATAAAATAATAATAATATAATAATAAATAGGATTTTCTCTTCTCTCTCTTCCATGAAGAAAAAGAAAAAAAAAAAAAAAGAGAGGAAGAAAGAAAAGAAGAAAGAGAAAAATAAAATTAATTAATAAATAATGAGATAAATAATAAAATATGAGAAAGAGAGTTTCTCTCTCTTCCCTCTCTCTCTTCAGCTTGAATTAGTATTTTTCTCTCTCTAGAATTGGATTTTCTCTCTCTACTTTCTCTCTCTAGAATTCTCTCTCTAGATTATCTCTCCTAAGATTTCTAGAATTTTGAGAAGAATGATGATGAATTTAAATGATCCTCGTGATGGATTTTTGATCCGTGATCGTCGGACGGTACACCGACATCCACTTTGATCAGATCAAGTATTTTTAGATTTTATTTCTCATGATCTTATTTAATTATCCACATGATAATTTTAACATGATTTGATATGATCAATCAAAATTTGTTGAATCATATTGTCTGAAGAATTCAAGATGGATTTTCTCTCTCTAGAATTTTCTCTCTCTAAAATATTCTCTCTCTTGATTGATTCTCTCTCTAAAAAAAGGTTAGTGAATGAAGAAATTTCTTTTAATAAGTCTGATCTGATTCTAATGAAGAACCTTGATCCATGATTGTCAGACAACGTACTGGCACCCACTCTAATCAGACCATGAATCTTTAGATTTGATCATCCATGATTTTCGATCTAGCCATGACTTGATTTGATCACATTGATTTCACCAATCGAGATATTGGACCCATCGTAATGTTGGATTGTGTCACCTGATCAATTCGAATTGTACCTCATGAATTCTCTCTCCTCTGATTTTCTCTCTCCACTTGATTTTATGAAATCGATGAAGAAACCTTGGTCCTATCACTTCGAATCCGATTTGATCTGATAGTCAAACTTTGGATCGTTTAGGTCCTAATTAGATTTTGATTAGATGAAATTAGATGATCGGACCCAATCTAAACCGTTGAAATATAGAATTCGTATTCTTTCTAATTATTCAAATTGATTCTGTATAGGATTGTGGATGTTTGATCATGGGATATCGCGATATGATCTACGAACAGAATTTTTGGAAGAAAATTTATAGAATTTTATGGATTTATTGGAATGCGTTCGAGGTAAGTAATGTTTTACTTTTTCTAGATTTATTAGCAAATTATAATATTTTCTTCTGACATGATTTGTGAAACGATGCATGAATTGGATGAATGGTATTTTGTTATGAAAATATCTTATTTGAAATGTTATGATGAAGCATGATTGAATATATTGATTTCATGATGCATTATATTGATTGATTTCGATACTACATGATTATATATTTTATTATCGAAATTAGAATATGAAACATGATTATGAAGAATTATGATATAAGAAACAATAAGAATTGACAACCTGACTATGTTGAGGACCCCGCCAACGGGGGTATATACGTTGGCAATTGACTGTCCTGAGGGTTTACGTCGCCAGTAAGACCAGCGACATGTCGCCAGATAGACCAGCGACAAAACCGCCAGTTAGACCAGCGGTTCCAAAGGACTTGGCTGCCAGATGATTCGCAGCCCACCGCAAGCAGATACGCGGTATTATGACCCTGCCACAGGGATAATGTGGTCATAGCTCATGGTTGACGAAAAAGAAATTGAAGAACAAAAGAAATTGAAATCCCGAAAGAAACTTGAAATTTCGAAAAAGAAATAACTTTGGCATGAATTATATTGCATAATTGAAATTGATTTCGAATTGATGAACTCTATATGCTTATTTTCTATAAATGATTATTTACTTATATGCCTGATGAAATCTGTTGAGAAGTGATCGTTGCTTACTGGGCTGTCTAGCTCATTACCTCTTATTTTACTGTTTTTACAGATGTTGAGGAATTAAGATGATACAAGATATGAATGGAAGAGTGATCAGAAGCAGAATCATTATACTTTTATTTAGGTTGAAAGTCTTATTGAATTTGGTGTAAGACCTATGAATCATTGTTGAATTTATTAAGATATTAAATTTGAAAATTTAGATCGTTATATTTTGGATTTAAATTATTGACTAATTATTCCGCTGTTGTTTTAGGATAGTATGATAAGATGCCTTGCATGCTTATGGGAAGAGTTTTCTATGAGTATGCGGCGGTTGCCATGATCCTCGATTTACAATCTCGGGTCGGGGGCGTGACAATTAATATGGTATCAGAGCATAAGTGGATGAATTATGAAACATAGAATCAGATATAGAATGGGTGTTAGTGGATAGACACCAGGGACATTATAGGGTAGATCTTTGATGATTGTAGTGGGAGAAATATTTATAAATTTTGACTAAACATTGAGATTATGTATGAAAGGATCACAATAGATTATAACATATAGAATTTGAAATATGATGGATGATCTATTGATCATGATATGATTACTTAGATCTTGATCGAAAGTAATCACAAAAGGATTGATATAAAATTGTATTGTGCATTATGGTTATTAATTTGATCATTGGTTATTCAAGTGAATCGTAAGTTCAAATTCGATGTGAGAATAATATTATGATATTACTTCTAGTTGAGAGATTGACTATTATTGGCAAGATAAAGATTTGATAATAAAATATTATTCCAGAATGGGCTAAGAAAAAATCTTTTATGATGTTTGATTGAAATATCTATCGAAATTGAATTTGGTATGTGGATTATATATAAAGTGGCATATTATGATGAATACATATTTGAGGATATTGCAAAGAAACCTATGTCTTATTGATGAAATTGATTTTGAGATTATAGGATATTCATCATACTGGAAGCTTTAATCATCATCCTTAGATCTAAATAATGGATCTTATTATGTCTCTTGGAGACTACATGATGTGTATGAAATTTTAATTTAAAGACTTCGTATCTAAGTTGATCAAGAGATTTTCTGATATTATTGTTGAGGTTGTTAATGAAAAATTGATATCTTCAGATTAAGATAAAAGATCTGATTTATATTTATTTCAGACTAAGGGATCTATGTGAATTTTATAATTTAAAAATTTTGGATTTAGGAATTGATATGGAGTTCCTTTGCTTTTGTTAATGAGGTCCCTAATTGAATCTACTATTAAATGGAGATTTGATTTTTTTTGAAGCTTGTATGATTGTTATGAAAGGATATTTAATAGATATTGAAGATCCTGATGATAGAAATTTTAGAAAAAAAAAATAATGATTTGAAATCCATATATATATTCTGATTATGTCCAAATTTGGTGGAGCATCGAAGGATTTTCTCGTTGATTTGACTTATAAAGATTTTTGGTTTGAAAATTATCGAATTGAATTGATATGAGAATTAAGATTTGATTCATATTGATTATAGTAAATCTATATGATGGTTTAAATATGATATTGGACTCAAGGGTTAATCAAGATTATTGTACATCAGTAAAGATATGAATGAGAATCGAAAGTTAATCTTTGATTTCAATTGAAATTTGAAATTTTAGGATAAAGAAATAATTTGATCCAATTTTTTTTTTGGTGAACCTAAGAAATTTTGATTGTTAGATCAGAGTGCGCAACGGAAGCATGGTAATCTGAACTACTTTGAGTAAGTCAGGAATGTTGATTCTCTGAGTCAAAGAATTATAATAAATGATATAGTTTGATATTAAAAAAAAAAAAAAAAATTTAGATATCCTAATGTGACTTTTAAAAGTAGTGCTTCCACCTACTATGCTACAAAAATAATTAGCATCCTAATTTTAGGATGAGTGGACCTTTGATTTTTGATTTTAGATTTAGAATATTTAGAGATAAATTTTCTCTATTCTAGAAATAAATTTTATAATTCTTTATTTATTAAGAAGAATTTGAGATTGTTTATCGAATGATGATTTTGATCTTAGATTAGTATACTCAAATAATTATCTCCAGGGTATAATGAAATTTGAAGTTAGAACTCTTTTGATTATTATTATTTCTCAGACTGAATGAAAAAGATTGAGGTTATCTGTTGATATTGACGATTGTTCCACAAAAGATAGAATGGAGTTATTCATAATTTGATAATGAATCGATTAATTAAGAGTTGTTAATGTTTAGATAAAGAAAATTGATATACTTACTTAGAATAGAGACATTGATTTTGATTATAAGAAAAATATAGTTTTGATTTAGATCAATTTTTGAGTTATTGATTTTTATTATGGAATGACTTAATGATAAAATTTGCTTCAAGAATTAGAATATTTAAGAGTTTGAGGGTTTGAGTAAGAGAACTTCAATGACTAGAAAATAGTGATATTGATTTCAATCAACAATGGTGATATTGATCTTTATGAAATGACTTAATGATGAATGAAGTTCTTATGCAAGAATAGAGACATTGATCTTTTTCTATTCACAAGAGATAGATTTGATTTTAATTTGAGTCATGAGATATTGAATATTAATTTTTACAGGAAATGAGATCATAATTTTGAAATCTTGAAATATTGAAAATCTTTGAGATGTTGATCTTGATGAATAAGAAAATGAATAGTTCCGTATCAGATTGATATTAATGTATTGACTTTTTCCTTATGAAATGATTTAAGAATGAATTTGTATTAAGAATTAGAATTTTGAAATATTTGAGGATGAGATTCAAGTAAGAAACTATGAAGACTCAAGCAAAAATATCCCGAGCTCTTCGAGACTACAGGTATGAAAATTTCGAGGACGAAATTTCTTTTTAGGAGTGAAGAATGTTATAGCCCAAACCAAGCCCACTAAAGCCCATTAAACAAAAAAAAAAAAAAAAAAAAAACAGAGCAGGAAGACTCCCGATCGGAGTCTTCCTCTTCTTCGATCAAGAATCGGAGTCCTAGGGCCATTGAAAGACCCTAGGACGAGCTCTATAAGAACCCTTCCCCTCTCCTCTATGGGTAGACCCTTCCGTCGTCGTCGATTGCCGGAGATTTTTCTCCGATTTTCCCGTTTGAAGCCGTGACTCCTCGACCCGTGTTCGCCGCGATTTCTCGCCGGTGGTGGTCACCGGAGGTTGTGGTAAGGTCTCCCTCCTCTCCCTCTCTTCTCTCCCTTCTTTCCCGTGCCTGTGTGCACGATGGCCGGCGATGGGTGTCGCCGGATTTAGTTGGAGAAAGAAACCCCCCTGTAAGCCGCCTCTTTCCTCTGATTTTCCGGCGCCGACGGTCACGCCGACCGCCGGCCCTGGTCTCTCCGAACCCGGGAGAGTCGGCCGTTGCCGCCGGCCACCTCCGGCCATAAGATGGCCGTGATCGGCCGATCAAGGCACGGGGACCTCTAGGTCCCCTGTTTCGGCCCAATGAAAGCCCGGGAAGAAAAGAAGAAGAAGAAGAAGGAAAAGAAAAAGAAAAAGAAAAGAAAAAAAAAGAAAAGAAAAAAAAGAAAAGAAAAAGAAGAAAAAGAAAAGAAAAAAAGAAAAGGAAAAAGAAAAAAAAAAAGAAAGAAGAAAAATAAAATAATAATAATATAATAATAAATAGGATTTTCTCTTCTCTCTCTTCCATGAAGAAAAAGAAAAAAAAAAAAAGAGAGAAAGAAAGAAAAGAAGAAAGAGAAAAATAAAATTAATTAATAAATAATGAGATAAATAATAAAATATGAGAAAGAGAGTTTCTCTCTCTTCCCTCTCTCTCTTCAGCTTGAATTAGTATTTTTCTCTCTCTAGAATTGGATTTTCTCTCTCTACTTTCTCTCTCTAGAATTCTCTCTCTAGATTATCTCTCCTAAGATTTCTAGAATTTTGAGAAGAATGATAATGAATTTAAATGATCCTCGTGATGAATTTTTGATCCGTGATCGTCGGACGGTACACCGACATCCACTTTGATCAGATCAAGTATTTTTAGATTTTATTTCTCATGATCTTATTTAATTATCCACATGATAATTTTAACATGATTTGATATGATCAATCAGAATTTGTTGAATCATATTGTCTGAAGAATTCAAGATGGATTTTCTCTCTCTAGAATTTTTTCTCTCTAGAATTTTCTCTCTCTAAAATATTCTCTCTCTTGATTGATTCTCTCTCTAAAAAAAGGTTAGTGAATGAAGAAATTTCTTTTAATAAGTCTGATCTGATTCTAATGAAGAACCTTGATCCATGATTGTCAGACAACGTACTGGCACCCACTCTAATCAGACCATGAATCTTTAGATTTGATCATCCATGATTTCCGATCTAGCCATGACTTGATTTGATCACATTGATTTCACCAATCGAGATATTGGACCCATCGTAATGTTGGATTGTGTCACCTAATCAATTCGAATTGTACCTCATGAATTCTCTCTCCTCTGATTTTCTCTCTTCACTTGATTTTATGAAATCGATGAAGAAACCTTGGTCCTATCACTTCGAATCCGATTTGATCTGATAGTCAAACTTTGGATCGTTTAGGTCCTAATTAGATTTTGATTAGATGAAATTAGATGATCGGACCCAATCTAAACCGTTGAAATATAGAATTCGTATTCTTTCTAATTATTCAAATTGATTCTGTATAGGATTGTGGATGTTTGATCATGGGATATCGCGATATGATCTACGAACAGAATTTTTGGAAGAAAATTTATAGAATTTTATGGATTTATTGGAATGCGTTCGAGGTAAGTAATGTTTCACTTTTTCTAGATTTATCAGCAAATTATAATGTTTTCTTCTGACATGATTTGTGAAACGATGCATGAATTGGATGAATGGTATTTTGTTATGAAAATATCTTATTTGAAATGTTATGATGAAGCATGATTGAATATATTGATTTCATGATGCATTATATTGATTGATTTCGATACTACATGATTATATATTTTATTATCGAAATTAGAATATGAAACATGATTATGAAGAATTATGATATAAGAAACAATAAGAATTGACAACCTGACTATGTTGAGGACCCCGCCAACGGGGGCATATACGTTGGCAATTGACTGTCCTGAGGGTTTACGTCGCCAGTAAGACCAGCGACATGTCGCCAGATAGACCAGCGACAAAACCGCCAGTTAGACCAGCGGTTCCAAAGGACTTGGCTGCCAGATGATTCGCAGCCCACCGCAAGCAGATACGCGGTATTATGACCCTGCCACAGGGATAATGTGGTCATAGCTCATGGTTGACGAAAAAGAAATTGAAGAACAAAAGAAATTGAAATCCCGAAAGAAACTTGAAATTTCGAAAAAGAAATAACTTTGGCATGAATTATATTGCATAATTGAAATTGATTTCGAATTGATGAACTCTATATGCTTATTTTCTATAAATGATTATTTACTTATATGCCTGATGAAATCTGTTGAGAAGTGATCGTTGCTTACTGGGCTGTCTAGCTCATTACCTCTTATTTTACTGTTTTTACAGATGTTGAGGAATTAAGATGATACAAGATATGAATGGAAGAGTAATCAGAAGCAGAATCATTATACTTTTATTTAGGTTGAAAGTCTTATTGAATTTGGTGTAAGACCTATGAATCATTGTTGAATTTATTAAGATATTAAATTTGAAAATTTAGATCGTTATATTTTGGATTTAAATTATTGACTAATTATTTCGCTGTTGTTTTAGGATAGTATGATAAGATGCCTTGCATGCTTATGGGAAGAGTTTTCTATGAGTATGCGGCGGTTGCCATGATCCTCGATTTACAATCTCGGGTCGGGGGCGTGACAAATATCCTACGCATAGTTTTCAGATTAGATCTGGTATATGTTTTAAATTAAAAATATTTTAATTTATTTACTTTCACTGCATAAGGTTTAGAAAAATTTTTAAACTATACGTACGAAACCATAGCATTTTCTAACAATAGCTATGAGGGTCGAAACTCAGAAATGTTCTACTTGCTAGATTCTTACCGAAGTTAGTCCAATGAAAGCAAGAGGAAATGGAAAATCACCATCTCTTCCATCTCTTTAGGTAACAATTTGGGAAGCAGGATAGTGTAATCAGGATAATGGAAGAGTAGACATTATATTTGCCTAAGACAAAGTCTTGGGGCATTGAAACATATAGTGTCCACTCCCCTCCCTCTCATGCAAGGTATATATCTTCATCACGAGGATGATAGTATATAAATAGGAAAAAAAGAAAAGAGCTTGTGAATGTTTGATTGTTTATTTATTTATGCACGTCTATGCTGCGATGAAAGATATCAACCAGGGTGTTTGAAGGTTCAAATGCTGCATTTTGAAGTACAACTGAATATGACATCCACTGTCTTATTCAATTTTCCTCTTTCTGATAAGAACAAAGAGAACAAAAAAGTTTCTTGCCTTCACAGAATTCAAAGGTTATCCGATGTATCAAAACTAAAATCATGCCATGTAACAATTATGCTGATGTGGAGGTTTCTCCAGTTCTAACATCTTCACCCTTAGCTGGCTGATTTTCATATTGTATATGTCAGAATGCATAGAGGGTGTACAAAGCATTTTCCTGAAATTGTGCAACTTTTGTGGTATGTTGATGTGGTAATGCCCCAAGCCTAATGCTTGCTTTGTTAAAATCGCATTTTTTATTTTCAAATTTAGATGTCAGAATACATAGAGGAACTTGTACAAGCAAATGGGGCTGGAAGAAAAGAGCTCTGTGCTGGAACTTTTCTGAACCCTGGATCCTGGGTCCTGGGGTGCCCCTTCTAGCTGCTGGAACCATATTATCAGCAATGAAGTATAAATTATATGGACATGGGAGGCTTGCTTATGCTCTGATACGTCAACCTGGTCATCGTGTGCAGCCTTGTCAAGCTGACGGTTATCGCTTTCTAAATAATGCTGGGCTTGCAGTACAACTTGCTCTGGATTCTTGCTTCAGAAGGGTTGCCGTAATTGACATTGATGTTAATTATGGCAATGGTCCAGCTGAAAGATTTTATGACTCGGATAATGTTCTTACCATTTATCTCCACATGAATCATAGTTCTTGGTGTCCATCGCATCATCGAGTGGCTCCATTGATGAAGTTGGTGAAAGCAATGGCTTTGGGTACAATCTGAATATACCTTTACCCAAGGGAATAGGGGATGAAGGATATGCATATGCAATAAAAGAATTGGTTGCTCCAGCTGTTCAAGTATTTGAACCATTCTAATTGTTTTGGTTGTTGGTCAAGATTCTAGTGCATTAAGTTGATTTCATGTCTGTGTCACTTTGGTATTCCTGCATACATTGTTAAAGTGTACATTCAATTTATAGTCATGCCAAATTTAGAATATGTGCTAAAAGTGTAATACCCAGCCCATTTGGGCCCAAAGTCCAGCCCAAAAAATAATAATACTAATTTTGAGAAGAAGACTCCGTGACTCTCTAAGATGACTCCCCATCGGAGTAGGAATTACCACCGGAGAGGAGTAAAACTCCTCCCCTCGGACCCTATTTAAAGGAGAGATCTCTTTTCTCTTCCTCCTATCAAGAAATGAAGAGCCAAACGGCGAGCATCACCGGAGTTTTCTCGTGGAAGCCTTCATCGTGTTTGTCTTAATTTCTCACCGAAGATGTCACCGGAGCTCGAGGTAAGCTCCGACTTCTCTTCCTCCTTTTCCCCCTTCCTTCTCTTGCTTATGTACACGATTGCCGATGACCGGATTCATCAGATTTTGTAAAAAAAATGTCTCCCATTTCTATCCCTTTTTTCTTTGGTTTTTTGGTGCCGGTGGTCACCGCCGATCGTCGGTTTGGTTTCTCTGGGCTGCAGTATCATAGTCCTCCTGCTACCGGCCACTGCCGCACTGATCGTGGCTTTTGATCAGTCAAACAAGGGAGGGACCACACAGTCCCTGTTTTTGCCCAAAAGAACCACGGGAAGAAGAAGGAAGAAAGAAAAGAAAAAGAAAAGAAAAAGAAAAAGAAAAGAAAAGAAAAGAAAAAAAGATTTTTTCTCTCCTCTTTCTCTCTCTTTTCCTCTCTCTTTTCCTCTCTTTAGAATTTCTCTTTCTCTCTCTAGTTTCTCTCTCCACTTTCTCTCTCTGAAATTTTCTCTTTATAGATTATTGCTCTCTCCTATAATTTTCTAGAATTATGAGAAGAGTGATGATGAGTTTGAATGATTCTAGTAGAAGCATCCTGATCCATAGTTGTCGGTAGTATGCTAGCACCTTGATTAGATCATGAACCATTAGATATGATCATCCATGATCTCGATTTAACCATGACTTGATTAGATCATTTTGATTTCATCAATTGAGATGATAGACTATGGCACCTGTTCAATTTAGATTGTACTTTATGAATTCTCTCTCCTTTGATTTTCTCTCTCTACTTGATTGATGAACCAAGGAAGAAATCTTGACCCTATCACTTTGAAAATCTGATTTGATCCGGTAGCCAAACTTTGAACCATCTATATCCTAAATGAATTTTGATCAGATAAAATTAGATGATCGAACCAATCTGGATGATGGGATACGGGTGTCCATCAATTCTATCTTTCTTAATTGTTCATGTCCTTTCTAATTATTGAAATTGATCCTATATAGGATTATGGATGTTTGATAATGGGATATCACAATATGATCTACGAAAAGAGAATTTTGAAAAAAAATTTATAAAATTATGTGAATTTATTAGAATGTGTTCGAGGTCAGTAATGTTTCACTTTTTTTAGATTATTTAATAAATTATAAAATATTTTTTATATTGAACTATGCATGATTAATGAATATAATGCGTGGTATTTTGAATTGTTGAATATACTTCTTATTGGTTTATAAATATGCATATTAAATTTGATATGAATTATATTGATTGATTTCGATATCATCTAATTTGTGATTTTTGAATTAGAATATGAATAAATGTTTGGAATTAAGATAGATTTTGATATGCAGCCTGACTAAGTTTCGAACCCTGTCAGTGGGGATTATATGCTGGTATTTCGATACCCTACTAGTAGAGATTATATGCTGGTATTTCGATACCTTGCTAGTGGAGTTTATATGCTGGTATTTCGATACTCTGTCATTGGAGGTTATACGCTGGTATTTCGATACTCTGCTAGTGGAGATTATGTGCTGGTACTTTAATACCCTATCATTGGGGGTTATACGGTGGTAATTTGATTTAGTTCATGACTGTTGAGATACATATGTTGTTTTGAAGAAATTGATTTATGAATCGAAGAATTTGAAAATAAATTTTGAAAGACTGAGGTTGAATGATCTTATTTTAATTAGTGTTTTATATTTAAACTGATGCATCTTGTATATTTACCTTTCAGTATATTATTGTTGCTGACTTTATCTAGCTAAAGTGCACATTACTTACTCGGTCGTTTAGCTCATAATCAGTTTCTATTGTTTTTATAGATTCAGAGATCTAGCTTGATCCAAAAATTCAATATGGAAGAGTGAATTAGATGAAGACTTTGACATTCTATTTTAAATTAGAATTTATTAAATTTTGAATTGTAAAACTATGAAATTTTATTTTATAAGATATTTGATTTAGTTAATTAAAATAAAGTTGAATCATAAATTATTTGAATTTTATTTCACTGTGATGCATTAATATCGTGATAAAATACCTTGCATGCTTATGGAGAGAGTTTTCTGTAAGTATGGACGATTGCCATAACCACTGACTCGCGATCTTGGATTGGGAGAGTGATAATTTATATGGTATCAGAGCATAAGTGGATAAACTATATGACATATAGAATCAGACATGAGTGTAGGTGGGTAGATACTAGGGACATTGGGATAATGACTTATACCAATCATAATATAATTTAGAAACTTAAATTGACACAAGTGCACTAGTGGATTGAATCAAAGTGTGCAACGAAAGCATAGTGGTCTAAATTATATTCAATTTGATCAGAACAGTAAATTGATTTGATAGATATTATGATGAAAGATTTGACTTTGAAATTAAAAGACATAAAAGTAATTTGAATTTTTGAGAACATAAGCAAGAAAAATTTCCAGGATGAAATTTCATTTAGGGGGAAAGAATGTAATACTCGGCTCATTTGGGTCCGAAGCCCAGCACAAAAAAAAAATAATAATTTTGAGAAGAAGACTCTATTAGGGAGTCTTCTTCTCTCTAAGATGACTCCCGATCGGAATTAGAATCACCACCGGGGAGGAGTCAAACTCCTCCCCTCCAGCCCTATTTAAAAGAGAGATCTCTTTTCTCTTCCTCTCATCAAGAAATGAAGAGCCAAACGGCGAGGATCACTGGAGTTTTCTCGTGGAAGCCTTCACCGTGTTTGCCTCAATTTCTCACTAGAGACGTCATTGGAGCTTGAGGAAAGCTCCAGCTTCTCTTCTTCCTTTCTCCCCCTTCCTTCCCTTGCCTATGTGCACAATCGCCGACGACCAGATTTATTGGATTTTGTTGGGGAAAATGTCCCCTATTTCCTCCCCTCTTTTCTTTGGTTTTCCAGCATCGGTGGTTACCGCCGACCGTCGATTTGATTTCTCTGGGCTGCGATGTCGTAGTCTTCCTATTGTCGGCCACCGCTATACCGATCGTGGCCTTTGATTGATCAAACAAGGAAGGGACCACACAGTCCCTGTTTTTGCCCAAAAGAACCACGGGAAGAAGAAGGAAGAAAGAAAAGAAAAAGAAAAAAAAAAGAAAAGAGAAAAGAAAAGAAAAAAAAAAGAAGATTTTTTTCTCTTCTCTCTCTCTCTCTCTCCCTCTTTTTTCTCTCTTCTCCTCTCTCTGGAATTTGTTTTTCTCTCTCCACTTTCTCTTTCTAAAATTTTCTCTCTCTAGATTATTTTTCTCTCCTATGATTTTTTAGAATTATGAGAAAAGTGATGATGAGTTTGAATGATTCTAGTGGAAGCATCCTGATCCATGATTGTCAGATAGTATGCCAGCACCTTGATCCAACCATGAACCATTAGATGTGATCATCCATGATCCCGATTTAACCATAACTTGATTAGATCATTTTGATTTCATCAATCGAGATGATAGACTATGGCACCTAATCAATTTAGATTGTACTTCATGAATTCTCTCTCCTTTGATTTTTTCTCTACTTGATTGATGAATCCAATGAAGGAATCTCGATCCTATCACTTTGAAAATCTGATTTGATCCGGTAGCCAAATTTTGAACCATCTATATCCTAATTGGATTTTGACTAAATAAAATTAGATGGTCAGACCAATTTGGATAATGGGATACAGATGTCAATCAATTCTATCTTTCTTAATTGTTCATATTCTTTCTAATTATTGAAATTGATCCTGTATAAGATTATGAATGTTTGATAATGGGATATCGGATATGATTTACGAAAAGAGGATTTTGAAAGAAAATTTATAAAATTATGTGGATTTATTAGAATGTGTTCGAGATAAGTAATGTTTCACTTTTTCTAGATTATTTAGTAAATTATAAAATATTTTTTATATTGAACTATGCATGATTTATAAATATGATGCGTGGTATTTTGAATTGTTGAATATGCTCCTTGTTGGTTTATAAATATGCATATTAAATTTGATATGGATTATATTGATTGATTTTAATATCATCTAATTTGTGATTTTCGAATTAGAATATGAATAAGTGTTTGGAATTGAGATGGATTTTGATTTGCAGCCTGACTAAGTTTCGAATCCTACCAGTGGAGGTTATATACTAATATTTCAATATCCTACCAGTGGGGATTATATGCTGGTATTTCGATACCATATCAGTAGAGATTATATGCTGGTATTTCGATACTCTGTCAGTGGAGGTTATACACTGGTATTTTGATATCCTGCCAGTAGGGATTATGCGCTGATACTTTGATACCCTGTCATTGGGGGTTATACGATAGTACTTTGATTTAGTTCATGGCTGTCGAGATACGTATGTTATTTTGAAGAAATTAATTTATGAACCGAAGAATTTGAAAATAAATTTTGAAAGACTGAGGTTGAATGATCTTATTTTGATTAGTATTTTATATTTAAACTGATCCATCTTGTATATTTACCTTTCAGTATATTATTGTTGTTTATTTTATCTAGCTAAAGTACACATTGCTTACTGGACCGTTTAGCTCATGACTAGTTTCTATTATTTTTATAGATTCAGAGATCTAGCTTAATCCGGAGATTCAATATGAGAGAGTAAATTAGAGGAAGACTTTGACATTCTATTTTAAATTAGGATTTGTTAAGTTTTGAATTGTAAAACTATGAAATTTTATGTTGTAAGATATTTGATTTAGTTAATTTAAATAAAGTTGAAACATAAATTATTTGAATTTTATTCTGCTGTGATACATTAATATCATGATGAGATGCCTTGAATGCTTATGGAGAGAGTTTTTCGTAAGTATATGGCGGTTGCCATGACCGCTGACTCGCGATCTCGGATCGGGGGTGTGACAAAAAGCTTCACTCGTAATGCTGAGTTGCCTTAAAAAAGATAAGAATAGAATTATATAACATAACCATTTTTAATGCTAATGCATCCAATTACCTTTTTAGTTTACCCAGTATGCTGTAGAGTGATTGTTGTTTCTTGACTTGAGGTCATCAAGTTATATAAGCTTTCATCTAAGTCTAGCATAGACGTTTTTGCATTTCAATAGGAAGACTTGTCTGTCCTTCCACAAGTTGTTTGCTTTGTTATTGTATTTAAGTATCAATTCTCCATGTTAATATGGATATCTGAATATGCTCTCATCTTTGGTAAATAGACGTTCCCTTTGATCTTTCCTTATCTTACTGTTGACTTTTTTGTTGCTTCAGTTCTATCCAAATGGAAGGCAATGCCTGACAACGGAAAGGTTACAGGAAGATCGGGCAAATTGTACGCAGATTGGCTGATAAATATGCCAGTGGATCCATTGTGATTGTTCAGGAAGGAGGGTATCCTCTAACATACTGAACTTACTGTATCGATGCAACAATAGAAGGTGTTCTTAAACTTCCAGCTCCTCTACTATCAGACCCTATTGTTGATTACCCTGAGGACAAGGCGTACACTGTCAAAGTTGTTGATGCGATCGAGAAATATTGGAAAGATTCCATTCCATTCTTGAAGGAGCTTTAGAGAGGTATGCATGCAGTCTATATTCTCATTCCTTGGTAGACTGGTTTGCACTGCCATATTTCACCTGCATGAAATTCTAGAATGTTATGAAGGTTTATGTAAGGTCAAGAAAGGCAGTTCATATCTTCTCAACATTGTAGGTGTATGTGCGCTCAAAGTTGCTCAAATTGGTTTAAAGCATTATATCCTAGTCTGGAGAGTTATGTTGCTGTGGCTTTTCTTCTTGCAATTGAAGGCCCATGTATATAGAAATATGCTTCTGACTCATTTCCCTCGAATTAATTTGATCTCGGTAGAAGAAGTATTCTGATTTTGCATATCTGATTAAGAACTTGCATCTTGACTTTTAATATTAGAGTTACAATGCAAAATTCTTGGAAATATTAGAAAAGAGATAGTAGGGGCGTAACCCTTTAGAAGATTTGGATAGCGTCGTTGAAAAGGGATTTCACAATGATACTATAAACAGTGTTGGGTATAAAATACCTCCAGCCAAAGTTTGTAAAAGACCGACCCTTCTAGGACTTTTTCGGCTTCCGACCTTGTGTGGTATCTTTTTGAACCCCCTCGACCGTCCGAGCTTCCATAATACCATCCGGACTTCTCCGACAATGAGCTTCTCTATTTATCTACTGTACCGCTCCAAAGGCTCTCTGGGCTTCACTATCAGCCGATCTTCTACAATGAACAACTATTCTCCGAATCCCTTCCAGACTTCTTCCGGCCACGGACGACCCTACTCTGAACTTCTTTCGGACTTCGTCAATATTCGAGCTTCTCTGACAACAAGATTTCTACAGTAACCAGACTATATCCAAGTTTCTACGACGGTCGACCGCCTTCCGGATTCCATCCGAGCTCCTGCGAGAGCCAAACTTCTACAGCAAGCAGTCTACTCTGAACTCCTACTGCAGCCGGTCTACTTCGGATCCCAGACGAGCTTCTACAACGGGACAGGTTCCACCGGCCAGGTCACCACTCCGAGCTTCCACGACAACCGATCTTCGATCGAGCCTCTACAATAAGCAGTCTTTTTTCAGCCTTCTGCAAGAATCGGACTCCATCCGAACTTCCACAGCGGATGGATTCCGGACGAGCTTCTACAACAGATGGACTCCAACAGCTAGATTTCTACAACGATCGATCACCTCCGGTGTCTGCCGAACCTCCCCAGCCATCAACCTTCAATAGCGTCAGCTAGACTTCCACAATGCCATCCAGACTTCCACAGGATCCCCAGACTCCTCCAGCGGACGAACCTCTCCAATGCCATCTGAAGTCCACCACCGGCCGACCCTCCGCCAGATTCTTCATGAAACCAGATTTCTCCGACAGATAATCTTCAGACAAGCTTTCACATCAGGCAAATCCCAGACGGACTTCTCTAGCAATTGGACTCCTACCGGACTTCACCAACAGAAGTCTCCATCCGAGCTTCTACAGCAGATGACTCCTGCCTGTAGCATCAGCGTCCGAGGTATTCGACAACAGTAGACTCGTCAGCAACCTCAAAAATATCCGAACTTCTTCTAGATTGACGAGATAAAGAGCCATTCCGCTCCATCAGACATCCCAGCCGAGCCCCAGCCGACAGATTCGAACTCTCTGGCAAGTCACGACAATGGCCACTACCCTACTCCACTCTCTGCAACGGATTCTGCGTGGCTCCACCACTCTCTGGCAAGTCGCGACAACGGACACCACTCCACTCTCTGGGCTCCACCACTCTCTGACAAGTCGCGACAACGGACACCACTCCACTCTCCGTAACAAACTCCACGTGGCCCTGAACGGCCCCTGACGCCACTACTCTCCATAACAAACTCCGCGTGACTCTGAACGGCCCACTACCAGGCAGTTACAGACATCGCTGTCAATCAGTTACGCTCTCTGTCTATAAAAAGGGACCCCCAGATACGTTCTTCTCTAAGCTCTAAACTCTATCTCGAAATTCTGCTAAAATTTTCACTCGAGCACTCCATTTTTGTTGAAGCAGAGTACTGACTTGAGCATCGGAGGGTCTTGCCGGAGCACCCCCAACTCCGGTTTAGACTTCCCTTGCAGGTCCTGACGGCGGCCGCGGTCATCTCAACTCCAGCTTCTCCGACTTTGGCAGAATTTTGCACCAACAGAATTGGTGCTAGAAGAAGGACCTATGTCTTCGCAGTACTCTTGTTCTTAAAGGAGTGCTCAACGAGACTGTCTCCGGTCATCTTCTCCGACATCCTCTTCTCTTTCTCCTACTAGATCTCCACCTAATGCCTCTCCGAAAGGCATCCACCAGGCGATCCACAGCCTCCGCGGCCAGATCTCAGTGAGCTCTGCAAGATCCAGCCTCGTCTCCAATTTTTCAGGCTCCTCCTCCTCCTCCGGCAACAACAGTCGGCATGGAGCAGTTCGACCTGCTGGTTCAGCAGGTCAGAGACCTCACTGAAGTAGTGCAGGCCATACAGCAGCAGCAGCAACAGCCGTAGGCGTCAGTGCGGTTGGAAAGAGCATCGTCGGAGTTCCAAAATCCGACAGTAGGGCGGGCCACTTGGGCCAGTCGCCCTGTCTTTCCCGAAAAGGAGAATCCGAGGGTGGAGAGCCCTCAGTCTAATCACGATTCCACCTCTGGAGGATCCCTACCTCCATTCTGCCAGAAGACCCTCGAGACTCGTAGTCAAGAGGACCTCCTGGATCAAAGGCTCCATGAGATGAACCGACGGATCAAAGAGCTTCGCCACGCTCCCTCTGCTTATGGTGAGGACATCTGTATTGATCCTCCTTTTTCTCAAATGATCATGCAGGAACCAATCCTGCCAAACTTCAAGCTCCCCCAATTCGAAAGCTACGACGGGATCTCGGATCTGGTTGACCACCTGGAGGCCTTCCGGATAATGATGCTGCTCCATGGCGCGTCAGATGTCATCCTGTGCCGAGCTTTCCCATCTACCTTGAAGGGAGCAGCAAGGAACTGGTACTCGGTACTGAAATCAGGTACTATCTTCTCTTTTGATCAGACGAGCCACCAGTTTGTGGCTCATTTTGTTAGTAGCCAGCATCTCCGGAGAGGTTCGGAGTCCCTTATCAACATCAAGAAGAAGGAAGGAGAATCCATCCAAACCTATGTCAACCGATTTAATGCCGTCACGTTGGAGGTCTGGAATTTGGACCAATCGGTTGCAATGGCCGCCCTAAAGAGCGGTCTTCAAAAGAATGATCTACTGTTCTCCCTAAAAAAGTACTCCAGGGACTTCGCTGATTTGCTGGCTTGGGCTGAAGGATATGCCCCGAGCAGAGGAAGCCTTCAAGTTGAAGGACGAGGAGGCCGCGAAGAAACAGTAAGCGAGTGGCTCTAGCAAGCCCACAGCTAAAAAAGGGTCAAGTGAAGCTCGACCACGTTCTCGAACTCCTCCCAGACACAGGCGTGTCCAGACTCCTCCTCGAGCTCATAAGCAGAGGAGCCCGGACCGCAGAGTTTGACGGGGCTCTCCCCCAAGAAGATTCCATAGCTACGCCCCTCTCAATGCTCCAAAAGTCCAGGTGCTGATGGAGGTTAGGGAGTAGTTGCCGAGGCCGAAAAGGATGTGCTCGCACCTCGAGAAGTGCAACCCAAACAAATTCTGCCTCTATCATCATGACCATGACCACGACACGGAGGAATGCATTCAGCTTCGAGATGAAATTGAGGAGCTCATTAGGTGGGGTCGGCTCGACAGATTCATCCGATGTCGGCCTGAAGGTAGGGAGGATCGACCGAGAGCCCTGCCACAATCGGAGCCACCAAGGAGGGAAGAATAGCCTGGAGATCGGCCTCCAATTGGGATCATCAACACCATCTCTGGAGGGCCCCAGAGGGGAGCGGCCAGTGGATCGATCGGATCGCTCAAGCGGCAAAGAACTGAAGGACCTATAACCTTTACTGAAGAAGATGCCCGGGAGATCCAATTCCCCCATAATGATGCGATTGTAGTTTCTTTAAATATTGCTGATTATGATGTACGCCACATTCTTGTTGATAGTGGAAGCTCGATCGATATTTTGTTTTACGATGCATTCTCAAAAATATCCATCCCTGATGGTCGGTTAGGATCGATTAGCTCCCCGTTGGTAGGGTTTACTGGTGATGCTGTGCCAGTGGAGGGAGTAATAACTTTGACTGTAGTTGCAGGTCGATATCCGAGATAATCTAGAGCGCTAGTGGATTTTTTGGCAGTGAGGGCACCGTCCGCCTACAACGCAATACTCGACCGACCTGGCCTCAATGCCCTCCGAGCTGTAGTATCGACCTACCATTTGAAATTGAAATTTTCTACTAACCAGGGGGTCGGAGAAGTCGGAGGAGATCAAGCCCTGGCAAGACATTGTTATAATATAGCCCTACAAAGAAGTGGTCAGCCTGACCCCTGTCCGGTTGATGGATTGGACACCCACGACGACCTGACTGAAGAACGGGGTGAGCCAATAGAAGATCTTGTCTCAATTCCTTTAAATGATGGGAATGAAGAGCACGTGGTGAAGATTGGCTCCAACTTGGAGAAAGAGGTGCAGACACAGCTTATCAATTTTCTGCAAAAGAATGCGAATGTTTTCGTTTGGGCTCCAACGGACATGCCAGGGATCGATGCTGAAGTTATGGAGCACCGTCTGGCTGTTGATCCCAGACACCGACCGACGAAGGAAAAAGTTTAAAGTCATGCACCGAAAAGATAAATGGCAATAGCCGAGGAAGTTGATAAACTCCTGAAAGCCGGGTTCATCAGAGAGGTCAACTATCCGAGTTGGGTTTCCAATGTGGTCCTGGTTAAGAAGACGAACGATAAATGGAGGATGTGTATAGACTTCAAAAAGCTGAATAAAGCCTGCCCGAAGGACAGTTATCCTCTACTCAGAATCGACCAATTAATGGATGCAACCTCAGGCTACGAGCTTCTCACTTTCATGGATGCATTCTCCGGCTACAATCAAATCAGGATGGCACCAGAGGATGAAGAAAAAACTGCTTTTATTACTAACCGTGGCCTTTATTGTTACAGGATCATGCCTTTTGGCTTCAAAAATACAGGGGCGACCTATCAGCAGCTGATAAACAAGATCTTCAAAGAGCAGATTGGCCGCAACATGGAGGTCTACGTGGACGATATGCTCGTAAAAAGCAAATCCTCGATGAACCATATCGCCGACCTTGAGGAGACCTTCAGCACCCTTCGAAAATACAAAATGAAGCTGAACCCAGCCAAGTGCGCTTTTGGAGTAGCCTCAGAAAAATTCTTGGGCTTTATGGTATCAGGGCGCGGGATCGAAGCAAATCCAAAAAGGATTCATGCCATCCAGAAAATGACCGCTCCAAAGTCAATAAAGGAAGTTCAGCGCCTTACTAGGAGAGTAGCAGCTCTAAATCGCTTCGTCTCAAGATCGACCGAGTGGTGCCTACCTTTCTTTCAGACCCTCAAGCAGCCGAAGAACTTCTATTGGACCGCTGGATGTTAGCAAGCATTCGAAGAACTGAAGAACTACCTCGGCTTATCTCCACTATTGGTAAAGCCCGAGCCTGGAGAGGAGTTGTTCCTATACCTAGCGGTCTCTCTTGTGGCTCTCGCAGCAGTTCTGATTAAGGAAGAAGCAAAAATTCAACGGCCAATCTACTACATAAGCCGAGTATTGAGAGACACCGAAACCAGGTATACTAAGTTAGAGAAACTAACTTATGCCTTGTTGATTGCAGCTCGAAGGCTCCGACCTTACTTTCAAGGACACACCATAACACTGCTCACCGACCAGCCGATCAAGGCAGTTCTACATTGAACGGATGTCTCTGGGAGGATAGCGAAATGGGTAGTCGAGCTCACAGAGTTTGACATCGACTATCGACCTCGGTTGGTGATAAAAGCTCAGATATTAGCAGACTTCATGGTGGAATGCACTATCCCGGAAGAGGCCAAACTTGGACGAGATGAAGCCGACAATCCAGGGCTCCAGCCGAACTCCCCTGAAGAAAGAGCAGATCTCCCTGATGGTTTTTGGGCCCTCTACGTGGATGGTTCCTCCAACATGTCAGGTACAGGTGCGGGCCTGATCTTGATCAATTCAGATGAAATTATCACGGAGTATGTGCTGCGCTTTGAGTTCCCTGCGATAAATAATGGAGTAGAATATGAAGCTCTGATTGCAGGACTGAGGATCGCTAAAGAATTAGAAGTAGATCGGCTTCAAGCCTACAGTGACTCTCAATTAGTAGTGGGACAGGTCAGCAAAAATTATGAAGCTCGAAAGAATAGTATGGCCAAGTATCTCAAAAAGGTAAAAGAGATCATCCCTACCTTCGACAGCTTCGACATCAGGCAGATCCCAAGAGCAGAAAATATCAGGGCTGACCTTCTCTCCAAGTTGGCTACACTAGCTCCGGTTGAACTGCCTAAGGAAGTCTTCTTCGAAGTTCTGAAGCACCCAAGTACGGAAGAATCACAGCTTGTGATGGAGATCAACCATGAACCCAGTTGGATCGACCCACTGGTTGCATACCTCAAGGACAGGGTTCTTCCTCCTGATGCAAAAGAAGCTCGGAAGCTTAAGAACCATGCCTCCTGATATATCATTTACGAAGGCAAGCTATACAAGAGATCGTACTCTTTGTCCCTCCTAAAATATCTCCGGCCTTCTGAAGCTGACTTCGCCTTGAGGGAGGTACATGAGGGAGTCTGTGGAAGTCACCTGGGGACCAGATCTTTATCCCACAAGCTGCTCCGACAAGGCTATTACTGGCCTACCATGTACCATGACTTCGTTGAATATATCAGAAGATGTGATCGATGTCAGAGATATGCAAATATACAAAGGCAATCTGCCTCCGAACTTACACCATTGAGCACCCCATGACCGTTTGCACAATGGGAGATGGATATCCTCGGATCTTTTTCCATTGCATCCGGGCAGCGGAAGTTCCTTCTGGTGGCAATAGACTATTTCACCAAGTGGATCGAAGCTAAACCTTTGGCAAAAATCACAGAAGCTAAAGTGCAGAATTTCGTCTGGAAGTCAATTGTTTATAGGTTCGGCTTATCCAGAACCCTCATTACTGATAATAGGCGGCAATTTACTGGAGCAAGATTTGCTGAATTTTGTGAGGACCTAAATATCTCCCATAACTTCACTTCGGTAGCCCATCCGTAGGCAAACGGCGAGACTGAGGTGACTAACAGGACTCTGTTGCAAGGTATCAAGGCGAGACTTGAAAAAGCAAAGAGAACTTAGATAGATGAGCTTTATCATGTGTTATGGGCATACCGAACTACTCAGAGATTGCCCACAGGGGAGACCCCCTTTGCCTTAGCCTTCGGGACAGAAGCCGTGATCCCGATTGAACTCAAACTTCCGTCGGCGCGAGTCGTGGCATTTGACGAGCAGCGCAACCCACAGGATCTCAAGGCCAACCTCGACTTGTTAGAAGAAAAGTGGGAGACAGCTTGAGTTCGAATGGCGGCTTACAAGTAGAAAGTAGCCCGCTACTACAATTTTTGGGTCAAAAGCAAAGCCTTCAGAGTGGGAGACCTGGTACTTTAGCGAGCCGCTGTCTCACAACCTCAGAATCAAGAAAAACTTATCCCGAACTAGGAAGGCCCGTATGAAGTCAAGGAGGTAGTCCGGCCTGGAACATACTATCTAAAAGAGCTCAGAGGAGCAGAGTTTCCACGATCATGAAATTTAAAAAATCTGCGAATATATCACCAATAGTTTTGCCTTAAATAAAAGTTTCATATTTGCATATTTTTTTTCTTTTAGCATGAGCTTATAATAACAGAAAGTAACTCCCTCATACAATCGAAATTAAGCGTGTTAGGAATAGGAGGAAAACCTCATCCTAACATGAGCAAAGTCGAAGGCCCGATTACTTAAAGATCGGATGGGGGAGAGGCCCTTGCAACGGCCCTTATGTATCCCCACAGCCTTGTTAGGAACAGGAGGAGAACCTCATCCTAACATGAGCAAAGTCGAAGATCCGGTTACTTAAAGACCGGATGGGGGGAGAGGCCCTTGCAACGGCCCTTATGTGCCCCCATAGCCTTATTAGGAACAGGAGGAGAACCTTGTCCTAACATGAGCAAAGTCGAAGGCCCAGTTACTTAAAGATCGGATGGGGGGAGAGGCTCTTGCAACAGCCCTTATGTGCCCCCACAGTCTTGTTAGGAATAGGAGGAGAACCTCGTCCTAACATGAGCAAAGTCGAAGGCCTGATTACTTAAAGATCGGATGGGGGGAGAGGCCCTTACAGTGGCCCTTATGTGCCCCCACCGCCTTGTTAGGAACAGGAAGAGAACCTCATCCTAACATGAGCAAAGTCGAAGGCCTGGTTACTTAAAGATCGGATGGGGGGAGAGGCCCTTGCAATGGCCCTTATGTGCCCCCACAGCCTTGTTAGGAGCTGGAGGAGGATCTCGTCCTAGCATAAGCTGAAATTGACTATGTCGAGGACAAGAGGAAAATCTCACCCTAACACAAACAAAGACTGATCGATCAGGATCGGATGAGAAGAAAAACCTCCTCAGTGGCTCCTCTACATCCCCACAACCCCGCTAAGAGCAGAGAAAAAACCCTCGCCTAAAGGAAAAATCCTCACCCAAATAAAAAGAAAAAGGGAGATAAAAAGGGAAGGCGACGAACTACACCAGCGATAAGTAAAAAACAAACTACATCAAAGACAAGAGGGACCTCATCTCAATGAGGAAGGATATTCCTATCAAAAACCCTCAGTCGCTGAGAGGGAACTCAACACAGGCCGAGGAAAAATAGACAAAAGAAGTTCTATAAACGATAACTCAATACCAAAATGAACAAGGTAATAGAAAATTTTCTTTTCATTTCATTAGTGAAGTGTACATTACAAAGCCTTAAAGGCCAAAAAAGAAAAATGACAAGAAAAGAAAAAGAATACATGGAAGGATGAAAGATAAAAAAAAGGGGCTCTAAGGAAGCCCAGCTTCTTCTGACTTTGAGCTCTCGGTTTCGATCCTTATTAGGGATTGCTTTAAGTTTTCGACTTCTTCCTCTAGTTCCATCTTTCTCAGCAGCATCTCCTGGTACATTTGGTAGAACAACCGGCTTTTGCCCTCCGACTCTCGAAGCCTCTTCCTCAGGACCTCGGACTCCACCTCGGCATCTTTGACCGCCTGCTGCTTGTGGACCAGCTGAATCTTCAGCCGCTGCAGTTCGGCCTCCTCCCACCCAAGGGCCACAGACAGTTCTATCATGGTCCCCCTCAAGGAGCAGAGCTCATCGGAGCCTTGTGCAGAGGCGAGCTGGACTCTCTCAGATAACTGTCTCTGAAGGTGGGCAACTTCGTCGATCACCGTTTGGAGCTTCCTTCGGTAGTCCTCTACTTACCCGCTCCAGCCGACTCGGTAGGCGTTGTAGTTTGCCTCGGTATCCTGCAGCTGCTTTTGAAGGTCGGAGAATTTCTTTGACCAGTCTCGATCGCGGTCGGCCTAGATTGTGAGCCAGGATGAGCTCCCTTCCAACTGGCCAATCTTCTCCCGTGCAGCCACCAGCTCGACTTCAAGGGAACTGATCTTAGAAGCCTGAGTCCAAGATCGATCGCTGGTACATTTCTGGAGTTCCTCAAGCTCCGTCACGAAGTCAGCCTTCCTCCGGGTGTATTCCATGAAACCTTTCTTGTGGAGGTCCCGAAAGTGAGTAGCCTCCGTAGTGACCTCTGAATGGCTCTCCCTTAGCCGGTGAAGTTCGTCTTCCAGTTTCTTGGATTTCTTTGTCAACTGACGAACTTTCCTTCGGAGGTCTCAAATCATCAACTTCAGAGGAATCCCCTCTGGCAGGGGAAGAGCTTCGGTAGGGCACTGTCGTTGGAAGACAAGAGCGCCATGACTCAAATTAATGCAAGAAGACAAAAAAAAAGGAAAAGAATGCAGAAGAAAAAAGGGAGCTCTCTGTAAAGAAGAATCCAATTTCATTGATTAAATAATTTTTAAGTACAAGAGAACGAAGAAAAGTCACCACAAAGGAAAAATACAAAACTAGAGGTTTCGAACCTCTAGGATAGAAGTGAAGGGGCTCGGCGTCTCTGGAAGATCGGCAGTGACGGCTGCAGCGGTCGATGAGGTCCTGGCTGGAGGAGGACCAACAACAGCTTCGGAAGGTCCGGCTTCATCGTCAGATGCCTCATCCAGGAAGTCGAGGTCCAGTTCGAGAAACTTTCCAGCCACCTTCTCTTGGCAGAGTTCGAAACCCTTGATGAAGGCATCCCGACGGAACTGGACCTGTAGATCCTCCATCTCGGAGGAGGCCTTGAACTCCTCCACTACTTGGGCCCCTACCTCTGAGATCAGGGATGGGATCCACGCTTTCAGCTCGAAAACCTGCACCTTCAGTTCGGAGACCTCGGCCTCAACCTTCTTTCTCTCCTCCTCCAAGGTGGTCCTCAGATCGGACGAGGTTTGTCCCTCCTTTTCCAGTGCCTCCTGGAGACTTATGACCTCGACGATCTTCTCCTCGAGACGAACAACCTCAACCAAGTGACCTTCCTCTGCTCGAGCTGCCTCCCTCTTGGCGATCTTCACCGTCTCGATGTTGGCGACAAGCTGGTGTCCAATCTACAAGAGAGGTCGGGGAGTCAATATAAAGGCTAAGAAATAAATTAAGTAAAGAAGCAAGAAGGAGAAAAAAGTGAATTAACCTACTTCGAGAAAAGATCTCAGAGAGTCCCAGACCCGCAGCTCAGGATTAGCAAGGACGATCCTCTGGATGACCTCGGACAGAATGCACCCTTCGACCAGTCTCTTTATTAAATCTCGATTGTTGAAGGGATTTTCTCCCAGGTCTTCCTTGGAGCCGCCGACCCCCTCGACGGCAGCCTTGCGGCTGCGGCTCTTCTGGGCTAGGGTCTTCTTTTTCCTCCTCCCTTCAGCCCCGGGTGCCCCCTCGGGATGGGCCTCTGGAGCGGGATCCTCGACCTGGGGGCTCCTTGAAGGGGCTCGGGGGACTTCGGGTTTGACGTCGTAAGGGACGTCAACAGCAACGGCCACCTGAGCAGGTGCGGTCGAGCTTGTCCCTTCTGTCCTGGCCCTCTTCACCGACCCCGAAGTCAAGGCGCCTTTTCTCTTGTGGGTCTTGAGACCTTGGGCTAACCTCCGAGCCATGCCTGCATCCATATCTGTAATAAAAGAAGACCAACACGGCTCAGAGATAGAATAAGAAAAAGGAGAAGCGGCAAAAAAAAAAAAATAATGGTACCGACAGGGTTAAGAGGACTCAGACCGACGTTGAACAAGAGTTGTTCCTTCAGAAGTTCAGAGAGGAGGGCGGCTTGATAGGCCTCGAGCTTTTTGGAGGCTTTGAGGTCATCCCTTTCCAGGCTAGAAGCCCGACGGATGAAATCCCTCAGAGAGCCCCAAAGGGATAATCCTAGCTCCAAGTCAGGCATCGGACATAGAAGAACCTCTCCTTCCAGTTGTGGATAGAAGAGTTGGGAATAGTATCCCAAAGCCAATCGTCAGTCTGTTGATGGCTGTGCTTATTTTTGTATATGTACATGAATTATGAATTAATAAAAATTATTTTAATATTTTTTATCACAAAATATTTCTTCTAATGAACTCCTATGTTGTGGTGAAGTCCTTAGGACTATTTAGACTCGACAAAGGAGGATTTATCGTTTATTCTTTAAATCTGTTCACGACCAAATGATACATTGTTACCAAGGACGACAACGTTTATCAAGCATAGGTCGTTGTATGCCATATAGGTTGGTTGTTCTCTTAACTAATGAGTGTCGAGACATTGGTATGGCATACAAGTGAAATATAAGGGTACATCTGCACTGAACATGACCGACTCCGGAGCTATTTCTGCTGTCAAGATTTTCTCCGATGGAATATGGATATAAATGTCCCTCTGACCTGAGACCGCCACGGTGACTTGCAAGCAACTCACTGCACTTAGGCACTGGACTACCTGAATTTCTAATTCAGTGATGGAAGGCTGCTGGGTGTAGTCAAGTACTTGACTTGTCGGTGCATGTGTCAAGATGGGATTGACCACTCCAGTTTAGGAGATGTGTACAGTCGTGTTTCAATTTAGCAAAATTTTGATCAGGGTAGTCTTTGTGAGGAGTCACAGGACTATTTGAGTTGAGCACGATTCGGATGATCTAATCAGGGTTGACAGTTTAACCCTGAGTCGTCCTAAACACAGAGGTCAAAAAGATGAATTATACAGTAACCATATTCACGTAGGTTCTGAGTATTGTGATTATGACTATTCGACCTATCCGATCATCGGGTACCATTGCTAGATGGTCACTTCGATTAGTACAGGAATTGGTTCCTGTGCTATCGGCTTAGATTAGAACCTGCGGGGTCACACACATTAGAGGTTCCTATCTGATCTGATGGCTGATGAAAAGTCTTAATACTTGTGGACTATGAGTCCTACGTGTCTGGGACTCTGTGATCAAGAATCAGGATTCTCTGATCACAAGTCCCACACATTTTGGGTATTGGGGTCAAGAGCCCACTGGTTTGGGACTCTTCGATCAGGGTTACATATCGATGAATTCTGATGCCCGATTACCCATCAGATTTGGACTCAATATTTATGAGAGATTTAATTAGTAATTTGATCACTAATTAACTCAATTTGATTGAGTAATTATTTTTGGATAAAGTCCAATTGAATTGGATTCAATTGGGTTTGACCCGATTAGGTTAAGAGTTGACTTAATCGTCGAGATGGTTTGGTTCCTGATTTGATCAGGAGTTGGGCTTAATCAATTTCTGATTTGATTAGGATTTTATTGAGCCTAATTAAGCCTAATTTAGTTGGATTTAAATTAGTCTAATTGGGCCTGTTGGATATAAAATACCCACAGCCGAAGTCCTCAATGGAATCGACTACACAAGCAGACTTCACCCGGACTCCTACGGGAGCCGGGCTCCGTCGCCGACATCGACTATAGGACAGCTTCGCCCGGACTCCTACGAGAGCCAGGCTTCATCCTCGACGCCAACAGCTTCAGCCACAAGCAGACTCCGCCCGGACTCCTACGGGAGCCGGACTCCGCCGCCGACATCGACTACAAGCAGACTTCACCCGGACTCCTATGGGAGCCGGGCTCCACCACCGACATCGACTACAGGACAGCTTCGCCCGGACTCCTACGGGAGCCGGGCTCCGTCCTCAGCATCAACCGCTGGTAGGCCTCGTCCGGACTCCTACGGGAGCCGGACCTCCCCTCTGACTTTAATTGCAGGGAGACTTCGCCCGGACTCTTATGGGAGCCGGGCTTCATCCTCGATGCCAATAGCTTCAGCCGCAAGCAGACTCCGCCCGGACTCCTACGGGAGCCGGGCTCCGCTGCCGACATCGACTACAGGACAGCTCCACCTGGACTCCCACGGGAGCCGGGCTCCGTCCTCAACGTTAATTGCTGGTAAGCCCCGTCCGGACTCCTACGGGAGCCGGGCTTTGCCTTTAACCTTGACTGCAGGAAAACTTCGCCCAGACTCCTACGGCAGCCAGGCTCCATCCTCGACTCCAACAGCTGCAAGGCAGACTGCGATCGGACTCCTACGGGAGCCGGACGGACTCCTACGGGAGCCGGACGGACTCCTACGGGAGCCGGACCTCCCCTCTGACTTTAATTGCAGGGAGACTTCGCCCGGACTCTTATAGGAGCCGGGCTTCATCCTCGACGCCAACAGCTTCAGCCGCAAGCAGACTCCGCCCGGACTCCTACGGGAGTCGGGCTCCGCCGCCGACATCGACTACAGGACAGCTTCGCCCGGACTCCTATGGGAGCCGGGCTCCGTCCTCAGCATCAACCGCTGGTAGGCCTCGTCTAGACTCCTACGGGAGCCGGACCTCCCCTCTGACTTTAATTGTAGGGAGACTTCGCCCGGACTCTTATGGGAGCCGGGCTTCATCCTCGACGCCAACAGCTTCAGCCGCAAGCAGACTCCGCCCGGACTCCTACGGGAGCCGGGCTCCGCCGCCGACATCGACTACAGGACAGCTCCACCCGGACTCCCACGGGAGCCGGGCTCCATCCTCAATGTTAATTGCTGGTAAGCCCCGTCCGGACTCCTACGGGAGCCGGGCTTCGCTTTTAACCTTGACTACAGGAAAACTTCGCCCGGACTCCTACTGGAGCCAGGCTCCATCCTCGACTCCAACGGCTGCAAGGCAGACTGCGACCGGACTCCTACGGGAGCCGGACGGACTCCTACGGGAGCCGGACTCCGTCGATAACTTCAGCTGCGAGCAGACTCCGCCCGGACTCCCACGGGAGCCGGGTTCCGTCCTCAACGTTAATTGTTGGTAAGCCCCGTCCGGACTCCTATGGGAGCCGGACTTTGCCTTTAACCTTGACTGCAGGAAAACTTCGCCCGGACTCCTACAGGAGCCGGGCTCCGTCCTCGATTCCAACGGCTGCAGACAGTCTTCATCCAGACCTCTACGGTGGCCGGACTATGACCACTGCCGAACTTCAGCTGACAGATCAGTATCAGCACTCCCAAGCCACGATCGCGGCCACGATTCTGCTACATTTCCTGCAGTGGATTCCGCGCAGCTCCACCACTCCCTGACAGGCCGCAGTAACGATCGCAGCACTGCTCCACTCCCCATGACGGATCCCGTGCGGCTCCATTACTACCTGACCAGCCACGATAAATGGCCACGATCCTGCTCCATCTCCTGCAACGGATACTGCGCGATTCTCTCATCCACTGGCAAGTCACGACGGCAAAACGCCGCCCCACTTCATGCGGTAGACTCCACGTGGCACGCCCCAGCGATAGCCACGGGTCCATTCCACTACGCTTCGCAGCAAACTCCGCCTGACCCTGGACAGTCCACTGCCAGACGGTTACAAACGTCGCCATCAATTCGTTGCTTCCTCTGCCTATAAAAGGGGGACTCAGATACGTTATTCGATAAGCTCATTTCTTATCTCAAAACTCTGCTAAATTCTTCGTTCGAGCACTCCATTCTTGTTGAGGCAGAGAACTGACTTGAGCGTCGGAGGGTCTTGCCGGAGCAACCCCACCTCCGGTTTAGACTTCCTTTGCAGGTCCCGGCGGCGACCGTGGCTTCCCCGACTCCAGCTTCTCCGGCGCAAGCAGATTTTCGCACCAACAGGATTGGCGCTAGAGGAAGGGCCTGAGCCTTCGCGGTACCCTTGTTCTTAAAGGAGTGTTCAACGGAGCCGCCTCCGATCGTCTCTCCGACACCCACTCCTAATTTTCCCCCACGAGATCCACGCTCGATGCCTCCGCGTAAGGCATCCACATGATGGCCCACGACCTCCGCGGCCAGATCTCAGGCTCCGGCCTCCCCTCCTATTTCCCAACCTCCTCCTCCTCCTCCGACGGCGGCGGTCGGTGCGGAGCAATTTGACTTGCTGGCGCAGCAGGTCAGAGGCCTCATCGAAGCTGTGCAAGCAATGCAGCAGCAGCAACCGCAGACGTCGGCGCACCCGAAAAGGGCATCTCCGAAATGTCAGAACCTGGCGGTGGGGCGGGCCACCTGGGCCAGCCGCCCCGTCCTTCCCGAGAAAACAAATCTGAGGGTAGAGAGCCCTCAATCGGACCACGACTCCACCTCTGGAAGATCCCTGCCCCCGCTCTGTCAGAGGACCCTCGAGACTCGAAGTCGAGAGGATTTTCTGGACCGAAGGCTCCAGGAGATGAACCGGCGGATTGAAGAACTCCGCCACGCACCCTCCGCTCATGATGAGGATATTTGTACTGACCCTCCCTTCTCTCAAATGATCATGCAGGAACCGATCCCGCCAAACTTCAAGCTTCCCCAGTTCGAAAGCTACGACGGGACTTCGGACCCGGTTGATCATCTGGAGGCCTTCCGGATGATGATGCTGCTTCACGGCGCTCCTGACGCCATCTTATGCCGGGCTTTCCCATCTACTTTGAAGGGAGCAGCGAGGAACTGGTACTCGGCTTTGAAGTCGGGCACCATCTTTTCCTTCGATCAAATGAGCCACCAATTTGTGGCCCATTTTGTCAGCAGCCGGCGCCCTCAGAAGGGTTTGGAGTCCCTCATCAACATCAAGCAGAGGGAAGGGGAGTCCATACGGGCCTACGTCAACCGCTTTAACATCGTGGCGTTGGAGGTCCGAAACTTGGACCAATCAGTTGCCATGGCCGCCCTGAAAGGTGGCCTTCAGAAGAATGATCTTTTGTTCTCCCTGGAGAAGAAGTACCCCAGGGATTTTGCCGATTTACTAGCTCGGGCTGAATGATACGCCCGAGCGGAAGAAGCCTTCAAAATGAAGGACAAAGAGACAGCAAGGGAGCGTCAAGCGGGAGATTCGAGTAAGCCCGCAGTTGAGAAAAGGCCAAAAGAAGCCCGGCCACGTTCCCGATCCCCTCCTAGACATAAGCGCGCCCATACTCCACCCCGGGTACGTAGGCAGAGAAGCCCGAACCGCGGGGTTCGGTGGGGCTCCCCACCAGGGAGATTTCGCAACTACGCCCCCCTCAACGCCTCGAAGGCCCAGGTACTAATGGAGGTCAGGGAGCAGCTCCCTAGGCCGGAGAGGATGCGCACACATCTCGGGAAGCACAACCCCAACAAGTTCTGCCTCTACCACCGCGACCACGGCCACGACACCGAAGAATGCATCCAGCTCCAGGATGAGATCGAGGAGCTCATTCGGTGAGGTCGACTCGACAGATTCATCCGCCGCAGGCCTGAGGGTAGAGGAGACCGGCCAAGAGCCCTCCCACAGCCTGAACCACAGAGAAGGGAGGAGCAACCCGGGGACCGACCTCCCATCGGGACCATCGACTCCATCACCGGAGGGCCTCAAGGAGGAGCGGGAAAACTGTAAATGTATCACTTACGATTTCACCTTGAATCTACTTTCCTTTCTACCTAACGTGCCCTTCCCACCTGGCGTGGATTTATTATGACTGGATATGATCCCTCCAAAAACAAAGCCATGTCAGGAACAGGAGGAGAACCTCGTCCTGACATGAGCAAAGTCAAAGGCCCAGTTCTCTTAGATCGGATGGGGGGAGAGGCCTTACAACGCCCTAATGTGCCCCCACAGCCATGTCAAGAACAGGAGGAGAACCTCGTCCTGACATGAGCAAAGTCAAAGGCCCGGTTCTTTTAGATCGGATGGGGGGAGAGGCCTTACAACGCCCTAATGCGCCCCCACAGCCATGTCAGGAACAGGAGGAGAACCTCGTCCTGACATGAGCAAAGTCAAAGGCCCGATTCTTTTAGACCGGATGGGGGGAGAGGCCTTACAATGCCCTAATGTGCCCCCACAGCCATGTCAGGAACAGGAGGAGAACCTCGTCCTGACATGAGCAAAGTCGAAGGCCCGATTCTTTTAGACCGGATGGAGGGAGAGGTCTTACAGTGCCCTAACGCGCCCCCACAGCCAGACTGGTAACGAGGGGAGAACCTCACACCGGCTCGAGCAAAATGGAAGGCCTGGACTCCTACGGGAGCCGGGTTCCGCCCGCAAGGAAGACTTCACCCGGACTCCTACGGGAGCCGGATTCTGCCCGCAAGGAAGACTTCACCCGGACTCCTACGGGAGTCGGGTTCCGCCCGCAAGGAAGACTTCACCCGGACTCCTACGGGAGCCGGGTTCCGCCCGCAAAGAGGACTTCACCCAGACTCCTACGGGAGCCGGGTTCCGCCCGCGAGGAAGACTTCACCCGGACTCCTACGGGAGCCGGGTTCCGCCCACAAGGAAGACTTCACTCGGACTCCTATGGGAGTCGGGTTCCGCCCGCAAAAAGGACTTCACCCGGACTCCTACGGGAGCCGGGTCCCACCCGCAAAGAGGACTTCACCCAGACTCCTACGGGAGCCGGGTTCCGCTCGCGAGGAAGACTTCACCCGGACTCCTACGGGAGCCGGGTTCCACCCACAAGGAAGACTTCACCCGGACTCCTACGGGAGCCGGGTTCCGCCCGCCAAGAGGACTTCACCCGGACTCCTACGGGAGCCGGGTTCTGCCCGCGAGGAAGACTTCACCCGGACTCCTACGGGAGCCGGGTTCCGCCCGCAAGGAAGACTTCACCCGGACTCCTACGGGAGCCGGGTTCTGCCCGCAAAGAGGACTTCACCCGGACTCCTACGAGAGCCGGGTTCCGCCCGCGAGGAAGACTTCATCCGGACTCCTAGGGAACCGGGTTCCGCCCGCAAGGAAGACTTCACCCGGACTCCTATGGGAGCCGGGTTCCGCCCGCAAGGAGGACTTCACCCGGACTCCTACGGGAGCCGAGTTCCGTCCCCCAAGGAAGACTTCAGTCGGGCTCCTACGAGAGTTGGGCTCCATCCACGACTTCTGCAGCGAGGGCTAATGGTGGCAAAACCTGGCCGGCTAACAAGATCAGATGAAACGAAAAAGCCCCCTCCCAACGATGTCAACATCGGGCAAGACAGATGGCAAGAAAGGTTCGGCAGACAGCGATATTAGTGCAGCGTGTGGACGAGTGCGTCCTGGAGCGCCCGACGAAGTTGCTGACTCTCAGTCTCCACTTCTCGATGCCTCTTCCTCAAAACTTCGGACTCCGCCTCCGCGTCTGCGACGGCCCGCCGCTCAAGTGCCAGTTGGATCTTCACTTGTTGCAGCTCGACTGACTTCTCCCCGACGGAGATAGAAATCCCTTCAACAGTACCTCTCAGGTCTTGGAGCTCTTCAGAATCTTGGGCGGAAGTAAGCTGCACCCTGTTAGCCAGCTGCCTCTGGAGATGAATGACTTCGTCGGCCGCCGTCCGGAATCTCCCTTTATACTCTTCCACCTGCCGGCGCCAGCTGGCCCGCTGAACGTCATGGCTCATCTCGGCATCCTGAAGCTGCTTCTGAAGGTCGGAGACCTTCTGCGACCACTTCTGTTCATCATCGACCCGGGCCAAGAGCCGGGATGAATTTCCTTCCAGCTGGCCGATCTTCCTCTTCGCAGCTGACAGTTCCACCTTAAGGGTGCTGATCCTGGCTTCTTGAGCCCAGATACGGTCGCTGGTGCTCTTCTTGCACTCCTCGAGTTCCTTTGCGAAGTTTGCCTTCCTCTGGCTGTAATCCATGATCGCCTTCACATGGAGACTCTGGAAGTGGGCGGCCTCAGCGGCGGCTTCAGAATGGCCTTCTCTCGATTTGCGGAGTTCGCCTTCCATCTTCTTCAACTTCTTCGTCAGGTGAAGGACCTCTTTTTTCAACCGCTGGATTGTCGATTTCAGCGGGACCCCCAGGGGCAAGGGGAGTGCTTCTGCAGGGCACTGCCATCGGAAGGCAAAAGTATCAGGGAACGACTCATTGCAAAGAGAAAAGCAGAAAGAAGGAGGAGGGGGAAGGAGAAGCCATCCACAATAAGAAATTCGACTTTATTGATTGAATAATTGTGAAGACAAATAGAAAGAAAATATTGCGACAAAATAAGGGCACAAGATTAGAGGTCTCAGACCTCAGGGGCGGGGGGTGGAGAACCCGACGCGGGGGGTGCGACCGCAGTGGCGGCAGACGAGGGGCCGGCCTCGTCTTCGGACTCCTCGAGGAAGCCGAGGTCGAGCTCGGAGAATTTGCTGGCCACCTTCTCTTGGCAGAGCTCGAACCCCTTGGTGAACGCCTCCTGGCCGAACTGGACATTCAGGTCCCTCATCTCCGCGGAGGCCTTGAATTCCTCCACCGCAAGGGCCCTGGCCTCCGAGACCAGGACCGGAGTTTGCTCGACCAAATGGGCGACCTCGGCCTCCGCCTTCCTCGCCGACTCCTCCAAGATCTGCCTCTCCTCCTCCCGGGCCTGCTTCTCTCTTTCTAGGGCCTCCTGGAGGGCGGCTACTTCAGCCGACTTCGCTTGGAGGCGGGCAACCTCGGCTTGGCAGCGTTCCTCCGCCTGGAGGATGTCCCTCCTCATGCGGCTCATCGCCTCGATATAGGCGAAGAGCTGGTGCCCAATCTGCAAGGACGGATAGAGAATTACGACAGAGGCCGAGTGACCATGTAAATAAAGATCCGTTTACCTCGAGGAAGGACCCCAAAGAGTCCCAAGCCCGCTGCTCAGGATCGGCGCGGTCGATCCTCCCCACGACGTCGGACAGGATGCAGCCATCGATCAACCGCCTGATCAAGTCCCTATCGTTGAAGGGATTCTCCGATCCCTCCTCGGAGCCGACGGACTCGTCTACAGCAGCTCAGTGGCTACTCGCCCTGCGAGCCACTGATTTCCTCCTCCTCTCCACGGCGGGTGCCTCCGTGGAGCGAACCCTCAGAGCGGGGGCCCCAGTCGGTAGGCTCCTCGAGGAGGCCCGGGGAGCCACTGGCTCGGCATCTGAAAGAATGTCAATGGCCGGGGCCGCCTGGATGGGCACAGCCAAGCTCGTCTCCTCTGCCCTGGCCCTCTTCGCCGATCCGGAGGCCGTCGCGCCCTTTCTCTTCTGAGCTCTCATGCCCCTGGCGAGCATCCGCGTTGCTTCGGCATCCATTGCTAAAAAAAAAAAAAAAAAAGAAAAGAAAGAGAAGAAAGAAGAAAAAGGGGAAAAAGAAGCAACACCGATCAATCAAGAGTCAAAAAAAAAAAAAAAAGAAAGAAAGAAAAGGAAGAGAGTGGGAAGGAAAAAGAAGTAAAGAGAAGAAGAAGAGGAAGGCAAGAAAAGAAAAGATAAGACGAATACTCGCTGGATCTTGGGGGCTCAGGCTGATGTTGAAAAGAAGCTGCTCCCTCAGAAGATTAGGAAGGGAAGGAGCGGGATAAGTTGGAAGCTTCTGGGCTGCCTGGAGGTCGTCCTCCCCCAAGCTGGGAGCCCGACGGACGGAATCCCTCAGAGAACCCCAAGGGGGCAGGCCCAGTTCCATGGTTGGGTAGTGGACGAAGAGGTATTTCCCCTTCCAATTGTGAATCGAAGAAGGGGTGCCTTTCAGCAACCCCTTCTTACCAAACTGGGGGGAGAAGTACCACCAGTTCTTCACCGAAGGATGGCGTTTGAAGGTATAAAAATGCCTAAACAAGGAGAGAGATGGCTGAACCTCGACTATGTGGCAGAGGGAGAGAAACCCTATCAAAAATCTAAAGGAATTCGGGGCCACAGAAGCGAGAGAGATGTCCAAAAAGCGAAAGAAGGCAGCGACAAAGGCAGGAAGCGAAAGCCGGAGTCCGGCACGGAACGCTTCCTGATACAAACAAAAGTGATTGGAAGGAGGAGTGCTGGCCCGGTCAGAGGGGCCAGGTAGCTCCAGGTCATACTCCGGAGGAACCCCATACTGAACCCTTATCAGAAGGAGTTCCTCCGAAGTCGAGGAGCATGGAATAACGCCCGATGCGAAAATCGGGCGAGGCCCAGCCCCGGACGCGGGTTCGTCCACAGAGACAGGGACCTGGGGGTTTGAAGCAAAAGAACTCTCGGAACTGCCGGGAGCAGAAGAGCCAGAGGACATTTTGAGTAGTTTCGAAGGGAGGATCTAAAGGACCCTAAAAAGACGGACCGAAAGGGGAACGAGAGGCCGAAGACTAACTCGGAGAGATACACAAAAGTAATGATGAGAAAAGAAGCCCCTAGGCGATGAGAGGAAGGTTGGCACTAACCTATATTACTCTGAGGGACCTGGGGGACGAAAAATGGGAGGCGCCTACGGCTCGAGAAGACGCTCACTAAAGCAGGGCTCTCGAAGAGAAGACAGACACCAGCGAAAACTCAGGAATGGAGTAGGATGCCTAAAGGAGGGAGGACGGGTTTAAATAGACCCTGGGATCCGATGCCATAATGATCGCGAATCCCCCAGGCCAGTCCGCATCCGACACGTGTCCCACTCCCCTTGGCAGACGGCTAAAAGCGACTGACGGTTGGCAGGATCATAATTGCACCGTACCTAGGCCAGAGTACCTGCGGCAATTTTGAAGCGTCCCCTCGTACCGCTCCAATTCGAAAAGACTCCGGCACGCGCACATTTAATGCCAAAATATCCAGAGGCGGCAGTGCGCAGGATTCGAAGGGACGGTTTCGGCTATGCCCATCTCTCTCTCTGTACTTCCTTCATTTGAAATTCAAACTCGGAAGTAGGGGGACTGATGTTGGGTATAAAATACCCACAGCCGAAGTCCTCAGTGGAATCGACTACACAAGCAGACTTCACCCGGACTCCTACGGGAGCCGGGCTCCGCCGCCGACATCGACTACAGGACAGCTTCGCCCAGACTCCTACGGGAGCCGGGCTTCATCCTCGACGCCAACAGCTTCAGCCACAAGCAGACTCCGCCCGGACTCCTACGGGAGCCGGGCTCCGCCGCCGACATCGACTACAAGCAGACTTCACCCGGACTCCTACGGGAGCCGGGCTCCGCCGCCGACATCGACTACAGGACAGCTTCGCCCGGACTCCTACGGGAGCCGGGCTCCGTCCTCAGCATCAACTGCTGGTAGGCCTCGTCCGGACTCCTACGGGAGCCGGACCTCCCCTCTGACTTTAATTGCAGGGAGACTTCGCCCGGACTCTTATGGGAGCCGGGCTTTATCCTCGACGCCAACAGCTTCAGCCGCAAGCAGACTCCGCCCGGACTCCTACGGGAGTCGGGCTCCGCAGCCGACATCGACTACAGGACAGCTCCACTCGGACTCCCACGGGAGCCGCGCTCCGTTCTCAATGTTAATTGCTGGTAAGCCCCGTTCGGACTCCTACGGGAGCCGGGCTTCGCCTTTAACCTTGACTGCAGGAAAACATCGCCCGGACTCCTACGAGAGCCAGACTCCGTCCTCGACTCCAACGGCTGCAAGGCAGACTGCGACCGGACTCCTACGGGAGCCGGACGGGCTCCTACGGGAGCCAGACCTCCCCTCTGACTTTAATTGCAGGGAGACTTCGCCCGGACTCTTATGGGAGCCGGGCTTCATCCTCGATGCCAACAGCTTCAGCCGCAAGCAGACTCCGCCCGGACTCCTACTGGAGCCGGGCTCCGCCGCCGACATCGACTACAGGACAGCTTCGCCCGGACTCCTACGGGAGCCGGGCTCCGTCCTCAGCATCAACCGCTGGTAGGCCTCGTCCGGACTCCTACGGGAGCCGGACCTCCCCTCTGACTTTAATTGCAGGGAGACTTCGCCCGGACTCTTATGGGAGCCGGGCTTCATCCTCGACGCCAACAGCTTCAGCCGCAAGCAGACTCCGCCCGGACTCCTACGGGAGCCGGGCTCTGCCACCGACATCGACTACAGGACAGCTCCACCCGGACTCCCACGGGAGCCGGGCTCCATCCTCAACGTTAATTGCTGGTAAGCCCCGTCCGGACTCCTACGGGAGTCGGGCTTCGCCTTTAATCTTGACTGCAGGAAAACTTCGCCCGAACTTCTATGGGAGCCAGGCTCCGTCTTCGACTCCAACGGCTGCAAGGAAGACTGCGACCGAACTCCTACGGGAGCCGGACGGACTCCTACGGGAGCCAGACTCCGTCGATAACTTCAGCTGCGAGCAGACTCCGCCCGGACTCCCACGGGAGCTGGGTTTCGTCCTCAACGTTAATTGCTGGTAAGCCCTGTCCGGACTCCTATGGGAGCCGGACTTCGCCTTTAACCTTGACTGCAGGAAAACTTCGCCCGGACTCCTACAGGAGCCGGGCTCCGTCCTCGATTCCAACGGTTGCAGACAGTCTTCATCCGGACCTCTACGGTGGCCGGACTATGACCACTGCCGAACTTCAGCCGACAGATCAGTATCAGCACTCCCAGGCCACGATCGCGGCCACGATTCTGCTACATTTCCTGCGGCGGATTTCGCGCAGCTCCACCACTCCCTGACAGGCCGCAGTAACGATCGCAGCACTGCTCCACTCCCCATGACGGATCCTGCGCGGCTCCATTACTACCTGACCAGCCACGATAAACGGCCACGATCTTGCTCCACCTCCTGCAACGGATACTGCGCGATTCTCTCATCCACTGGCAAGTCACGACGGCAAAACGCTGCCCCACTTCATGTGGCAGACTCCACGTGGCACGCCCCAGCAATAGCCACGGGTCCGTTCCACTACGCTTCGCAGCAAACTCCGCCTGACCCTGGGCAGTCCACTGCCAGACGGTTACAAACGTCGCCATCAATTCGTTGCTTCCTCCGCCTATAAAAGGGGGACTCAGATACGTTATTCGATAAGCTCATTTCTTATCTCAAAACTCTGTTAAATTCTCCGTTCGAGCACTCCATTCTTGTTGAGGCAGAGAACTGACTTGAGCGTCGGAGGGTCTTGCCGGATCAACCCCACCTCCAGTTTAGACTTCCTTTGCAGGTCCCGACGGCGACCGCGGCTTCCCCGACTCCAGCTTCTCCGGCGCAAGCAGATTTTCGCACCAACAGGGTCGAACTTATTTGGTTCAATTAGGTTGGTTTAAATAATAAAACTACCTTGACCCATTCTCTCTACGCCACCTCACTTCCACTGCGTCCATTTGAATTCACGAGAAGGAAGTTCTCATGAATTTTTCCTCATGCAAAGCCCTCCTCACGTCCTACTTTAATGTGCCAAATGAGTGGATAAGGATGATTGGTTGGCCATTCAAATTCAAAACAAAGTTTAAATTTGAATGAGCAACCAATCTTAGCGCCTTGACCTTATCCTCTTTTAACGCCCCTATTTATTACACGAGAAAATATTTCTCATGAAATCACTCACGCATAAATTAAGCCACACCCTCCTCTTCTCACGCCCTTAGTGGATAGGGATAAATTAGTTTTCATTTGTGTTGGGTACAAAATACCCACAGCCGAAGTTCTCAACAGAATCGGCTCCAAGAGGACTCCGCCCGGACTCCTACGGGAGCCGGGCTCCGCCCATGACTCCAACTTCAAGAGGGACTCCGCCCGGACTCTTATGGGAGCCAGACTCCGTCGCCAACCTCGACTGCCGGTAAGCTCCGTCCAGACTCCTATGGGAACCGGACTTTGCGCCTGACTCTAATTGCAGGGGACTCCGCCCGGACTCCTACGGGAGCCGGGCTCCGCCCACGACTCCAACTTCAAAAGGGACTCCGTCCGGACTCCTACAGGAGTCGGGCTCTGTCGCCAACCTCGACCGCCGGTAAGCTCCGTCCGGACTCCTATGGGAGCCGGACTCTGCACCTGACTTTAATTGCAGGGGACTCCGCCCGGATTCGTAGGGAGCCGGGCTCTGCCTGCGACTTCAACTCCAAGAGGACTCCCCCTGGACTCCTACGGGAGTCGGGCTCCGCCCACGACTCCAACTTCAAGAGGGACTCCGCCCGGACTCCTACGGGAGCCGGACTCCGTTGCTAACCTCGACTGCCGGTAAGCTCCGTCTGGACTCCTATGGGAGCCGGACTTTGCGTCTGACTCTAATTGCAGGGGACTCCGCCCGGACTCCTACGGGAGTCGGGCTCCGCCCGCGACTTCAACTCCGAGAGGACTCCGCCCGGACTCCTACGGAAGCCGGGCTCCGCCCACGACTCCAACTTCAAGAGGGACTCTGCCCAGACTCCTACGGGATCCGGGCTCCGTCGACAATTTCGACCGCAAGTAGACTCCGCCCGGACTCCTGCGGGAGCCGGGCTCCGTTCTCAACATCAATTGCTGGTAAGCCCTCTCCGGACTCCTACGAAAACCGGACTTCGCCTTCGACTTTAATTGCAGGAAGACTTCACCCGGACTCCTACGGGAGCCGGGCTTCGTCCTCAACTCCAACGGCTGCAGAAAGACTCCGCCCGGACTCCTACGGGAGCCGGGCTTCGCCCTCGACCCCAACGGCTGCGAATAGACTTCGTCCAGACTCCCACGGGAGCCGGGCTCCGTCCACGACCCCGACTGCAAGTAGATTCCGTCCGGATTCCTACAGAAGCCATGCTTCATCTTCTATTCTGACTATGGGAAGACCTCGTCCAATCTTCTACAAGCACCGGACCTCGCTACCGTCTCTAACTAAACATTGACCGACCAATCTGGACCCCCTAGCAGGCCACAGTAACGGACAACACTGCTCCACTCCCTACGGCGAACCCTACGCAGCTCCATTACTCCCTGACAGACCGTATTAACGGCCATGATTCTGCTCCACTCCCTGCGACGGATCCTGTGCGATTCCACCACCCCCAGATGAGTCACGACAGCAGACGCCGCTCCACTCCCCGTAACTAATCCCACGTGGCGAGCCACAGTGATAGCCACGACCCCACTCCATTACTCTCCGCAATAAATTCCTCCTGACTCTGGACGGCCCACCACCAGACGGTTACAGGCGTCGCTATCAATCTGTTGCCCTCTCCGTCTATAAAAGGGAAACCCCAGATACGTTATTCTATAAGCTCTCACTTTTCATCTCAAAACTCTGCTAAATTCTCCGTTCGAGCACTCCATTCTTGTTGAGGCAGAGAACTGACTTGAGCGTCGGAGGGTCTTGCCGGAGCAACCCCACCTCCGGTTTAGACTTCCTTTGCAGGTTCCAGCGGCGACCGCGACTCCCTCGACTCCAGCTTCTCCGACGCAAGCGGATTTTTGCACCAACAGGATTGGCGCTAGAGGAAGGAGATTGTGTCTTCGCAGTACCCTTGTTTTTAAAGGAGCGCTCAACGGATCCACCTCCGATCATCTTATCCGGCACCCACTCCTCCTTTCCTCCACTGGATCCTCACCTGGTGCCTTCTCGCAAGACATTCGCACAACTACCCACAGCCTCCGCAGCCGTATCTCGGACCCCGGTCTCGCCCCTGGTTTCCCAGGCCCCGCATCCTCCGGCTATGGTCACTGACATGGGGTGGCCGGATGATCGGCCTCTGACGGATTCCGTCAACACCATCTCGGGAGGACCCCAGTGGGAAACAACCAACATACCGGCTGTATCCCCCAAGCGGCAAAAGGTTGAAGAACCCATAACCTTTACCGAAGAAGATACCCAGGGAGTCCAATTCCCTCATAACGATGCAGTCGTAGTTTCCTTGAATATAGTGAATTACGACGTCTGTCGCATTCTTGTCGACAACGGAAGTTCGGCCGACATCTTGTTCTACGATGCCTTTTCAAGAATGTCCGCTCTTAACGGTCATCTGAGGCCGATTAGCTCCCCCTTGGTAGGGTTTACCGGCGATGCCGTTCCGACGGAAGGGATGATAGCTTTGACTGTGGCCGCGGGTCAATATCCAAAGCAGTCCAGGGCTCTGGTGAATTTCTTGGTGGTGAAGGTGCCATCCACCTATAATGCCATCCTCAGCCGACCTGGCCTCAATGCTCTCCGAGCTGTCGTATCGACCTACCATTTGAAGTTGAAGTTCCCCACCAACCAGGGGATTGGAGAGGTCCGGGGAGACCAAGCCCTGGCCAGACACTGCTACAACATCGCCTTGCAAAGAAGCGATCAATCTGACCCCTGTCCCGTCAATGGACTAGATGCTCGCGATGACCTCACCGAAGAGAGGGGCACCCCGATCGAAGATCTGGTACCGATCCCTTTGAATGATGGGAACGCGGAATATGTAGCGCTAATCGGCTCCAACCTGGGGGAGGAGGTGCGGACGCGCCTCATTGATTTTCTACGAAGAAATGCGGATATTTTCGCTTGGGTTCCGACGGACATGCCGGGGATTGACATGGAAGTCATGGAGCATCATCTGGCCGTCGATCCAAAGCATCGACCGACGAAAGAAAAAATCCGGAGTCATGCCCCGGAGAGGCAGAAGGCGATAGCCGAGGAAGTGGATAAGCTCCTCAAGGCCGGGTTCATTAAGGAAGTCAATTATCCTGATTGGATTTCCAATGTTGTCCTGGTCAAAAAGGCAAACGGCAAGTGGAGGATGTGCATAGACTTCAAAAAGCTGAATAAGGCTTGCCCAAAGGACAGCTACCCCCTTCCCAGAATCGACCAGCTGGTGGACGCGACCTCAGGCCATGAACTCCTCACCTTTATGGACGCGTTCTCCGACTATAATCAAATTAGAATGGCATCGGAAAATGAAGAGAAGACAGCTTTCATCACTAATTGTGGCCTTTACTATTACAGGATCATGCCTTTCGGCCTCAAGAATGCGGGCGCAACCTACCAACGGTTGGTGAACAAAATCTTCAAAGAGCAGATCGGCCGAAACATAGAAGTCTACGTGGACGATATGCTCGTAAAAAGCAAGTCTTCTAGAAGTCATGTCGCCGACCTCGAGGAGACCTTCGATGCTCTCCAAAAATATAGAATGAAGCTGAACCCCACTAAATGCGCTTTCGGAGTAACCTCAGGAAAGTTCCTGGGCTTCATGGTATCAGGGCGTAGGATCGAGGCTAATCCAGAGAAAATTCGTGCCATCCAGGAGATGGCCGCCCCAAAGTCGATCAAAGAGGTTCATCGCCTTACGGGGAGGATAGCGGCCCTTAATTGCTTCGTCGCGAGGTCGGTCGAACGGTGTTTGCCCTTCTTTCAAACCCTCAAGCAGCCGAAGAACTTCTGTTGGACCTCTGAGTGCCAACAGGCGTTCGAAGAGTTAAGAAGCTACCTTGGCTCACCCCCACTATTGGCAAAGCCTGAACCTAGGGAGGAACTATTTTTATACCTGGCAGTCTCTCCCATGGCCCTCGCGACCGTCCTTGTCAAAGAAGAAGCGAAAGTCCAGCGACCAGTCTACTACGTTAGCCGCGCACTGAGGGACGCCGAGACCAGGTACATCAAATTAGAAAAACTGACTTATGCCTTGTTGATTGCAGCTCGGAGGCTCCGACCCTACTTTCAAGGGCACACCGTGATGCTACTCACCAATCAACCGATCAAGGCAGTCTTGCACCGGGCGGACACCTCCGGAAGAATGGCAAAATGGGCAATCGAGCTCACAAAATTCGACATCAACTACCGACCCAGACCAGCAGTGAAGGCCCAAATACTGGCAGATTTCATAGTAGAGTGCACCATCCCAGAGGAAGCTGAACCTGAGCAAAGCGAAGTTGACGACCTGAAGTCTCAACCGAACTCCCCCAACGAAGAGGCTAATCCCTCCGATCGCTTTTGGACCCTCTATGTGGACGGATCTTCCAACATGTCGGGCGCAGGCGTAGGCCTGATCTTGGTCAGTCCAGAGGGAGTCATCGTGGAGTACGCCCTGCGTTTCGAGTTCCCCGCAACAAACAATGGAGCGAAATATGAAGCTCTGATCGTAGGACTAAGGATCGCCAAAGAGCTGGGAATAGGTCAACTCCGGGTACACAACGACTCCCAACTAGTGGTGGGACAAGTCAGCAGGAGTTATGAAGCGTGGGAGGACAGTATGGCCAAATATCTTGAGAAAGTAAAGGAGCTTACCCCCGCCTTTAGCAGCTTCGACATTAGGCAGATTCCAAGGTTGGAGAATACCAGAGCTGACCTTCTCTCCAAGCTGACAACGTTGGCTCCGTTCGAGTTGCCCAAAGGCATTCTCTTTGAAGTTCTGAAGCACCCGAGTACAGAAGAGTCACGGCCTGTGATGGAGATTGACCACGAACCCAGCTGGATTGACCCCCTGATAATCTATCTCAGAGATGGAGTCCTCCCCCAGGATACGAAAGAAGCTCGGAAGCTCCGAAATCAAGCCTCCAGATACCTCCTTTATGAGGGGAAATTGTACAAGAGATCATACTCTTTACCCCTCTTAAAATGTCTCCGACCCTCGGAAGCTGACTATGCCTTGTGGGAAGTACATGAAGGAATTTACGGAAACCATTTAGGAGCTAGATCTTTATCCCACAAGTTGCTCCGCCAAGGATATTACTGGCCAATGATGCATCATGATTCGATTGAATATGTCAAAAAGTGTGATCGATGCTAGAGATACGCCAACATCCAAAGACAGCCCGCCATCGAGCTCACACCCTTGAGTGCCCCATGGCCTTTTGCACAATGGGGGATGGATATCCTTGGCCCCTTTCCCATGGCATCTGGGCAAAGAAAGTTCCTCCTTGTAGCGATCGACTACTTCACCAAATGGGTTGAAGCCGAACCACTAGCGAAAATCACAGAAGCAAAAGTACAAGATTTCGTCTGGAAGTCGATCGTGTGTAGGTTCGATCTACCCAGAACCCTAATCACTGATAATGGACGGCAATTTGCGGGAGCAAAATTCACCGAATTCTGTGAAGATCTAAACATCTCCCACAACTTCACATCAGTAGCCCATCCCCAGACGAACGGCGAAGCTGAGGTGACTAACAGAACCCTTTTGCAGGGGATTAAGACAAGGCTTGAAAAAGCGAAGGGAACTTGGGCGGACGAGCTTTATCATGTGCTGTGGGCGTATCGAACTACCCAGAGGCTACCTACGGGGGAGACCCCCTTCGCTTTAGCCTTCGGTATGGAAGCCATCATCCCAATTGAGCTTAAACTCCCATCGGCACGGGTCGCGGCATTCGACGAACATCAAAATTCACAAAACCTTAGAGCCAACCTCGACCTGCTGGAGGAAAGACGGGAGATTGCTCAGGTTCGAATGGCAGCCTATAGACAGAAAGTTGCTCGATATTACAATGCCCGGGTCAAGAACAAAGCCTTTAAAGCAGGAGATCTAGTGCTTCGACGAGCTGCTGTCTCGCAGCCTCAGGACCGGGAGAAACTCGCCCCAAACTGGGAAGGACCGTATGAAGTCAAAGAAGTAGTCCGGCCAGGAACTTATTATCTTAAGGAACTCGAAGGAGCCGACCTCCCACGACCGTGGAGCTCGAAAAACTTATGGGTGTACTACCAATAATCTCATTTTAATTGAAAGTTGCATACCTATATGTCTTTGAACAATTCGCACAAACTGTGTCAGAAACGAAAGGGAAACGTTGTCCCGACAAAGTCGAAGGCACGGTTCCATTTAGACCGGATGGGGGGAGAGGCCTTATAGCGTCCTAATGTGCCCCCACAACCATGTCAGAAACAGGAGGAGGATCTCGTCCTGACATGAGCAAAGTCAAAGGCCCGATTCTTTTAGACCGGATGGGGGGAGAGGCCCTACAACGCCCATATGTGCCCCCATAGCCCTGTTAGGGACAGGAGGAGAACCTCGCCCTAACTTGAGCAAAGTCAAAGGTCCGGTTCTTTTAGATCGGATGGGGGGAGAGGCCCTACAACGTCCATATGTGCCCCCACAGCCCTGTTAGGGACAGGAGGAGAACCTCGCCCTAACTTGAGCAAAGTCAAAGGCCCGGTTCTTTTAGACCGGATGGGGAGAGAGGCCTTACAACGCCCATATGTGCCCCCATAGCCCTGTTAGGGATAGGAGGAGAACCTCATCCTAACTTGAGCAAAGTCAAAGGCCCGATTCTTTTAGACCGAATGGGGGGAGAGGCCTTACAGCACCCTAACGTGCCCCCACAGTCATGTCAGGAACAGGAGGAGGACCTCATCCTGACATGAGCAAAGTCAAAGGCCCGGTTCTTTTAGACCGGATGGGGGGAGAGGCCCTGCAACGCCCATATGCGCCCCCCAGGAGGAAAACATTGCCCTAGCTTAAGCAACTTCAACCGGTGGTAAACCCAGCCCAGACCTCTATGGGAGCCGGGCTCCGTCGCCAACTTCAATTTCTGATAAATCCCGTCCGGACTCCCATGGGAGCCGGACTTCGTACCCTACTTTGATTGCAGGAAGACTTCGCCCTGACTCCTACAGGAGCCGGGCTCTGTCCACGACGCCAAGGAAGACTCCGCCCCGACTCCTACGGGAGCCGGGCTCCGACCGCAACATCAACTTCGAGAGGACTCTGCCCGGACTCCTACGGGAGCCGGGCTCCGCCCACGACTCCAACCTCAAGGGGGACTCCGCCCGGATTCCTACAGGAGTCGGGCTCCGTCGCCAACTTCAACCGCCAGTAAGATCCGTCCGGACTCCTACGGGAGCCGGACTTCACACCTAACTTTAATTGCAGGAGGACTCCGCCTGGACTCCTACGGGAGTCGGGCTCCGTCCACAACTCCAACTTCAAGAGGGATTCTCCGCCCGGACTCCTACGGGAGCCGGACTTCGTCACCAACTTCAATAGTTAGTGTTCTTCATCCAGACTCCCACGGGAGCCGAACTTTGCCTCGGCTTCAGTGGAAAAAAACTCCAAGCGAAAAAGGAAGGCAATGGATCGCAACAGCGATGATTGGAAAACAAACAGCGCCCGAGGTACAGAAAACCCTGTCACAGCAAGGATTGGGACTCCCATCGGGAGTCCCAGCTTTCAAGGAAGCTTTCGATGCAAAATAGGACAACTTACTCAGGGTGACAGAAGCTTGGACCCCCAGACTCAAGCCCTAAGAGGGACCCCAAGCCCGAATGGCCCCGAGCGAGCCTGCTGCCATTGACGGAAAAGATGGGTTGGTGCAATGGCAACCGGGTACCTTCGAATGGTGTAAAAATCAAAAAGGAGCTCGACAAACGACAATCCAACATGAATAAAAGGGACCACCAATGACCTTAGGATGCCGTAAAAAAAAAAAAAAAAGAGAAAAAGAAAAAAGGAGAAAAAAGAAAAGGAGGAAGAGAGAAGAAAGAAGAATAAAGAAGTTCGACAGACAACTATTCAATGCAAGATGCGGGCGAAATAACAAAATCTTCTTTTCATTTTTCAATTAACAAGATGTACGTTACAAGACCCGGTGGGCCAAGGAAAAAAATATACATCATTGCAAGTCTCGCGAATACGGTTTGGAAATGATACATCGGAGGCTGCTTCGAGCCGCAAACTTCTCTTCCCATTTCTGTCCTTCCCAGCCGCGTTGTCCAGTGCGTGTGACGGGCTCATCGACTTTCGCCCCGCCTTGTTTCGCTCCACCTCTGAAGTCCCAACTTTATGGGGAAAAGGATGGGATAGATTTTCGGGGGCTGTAGGGGCGACGGCAGCGGCGACGAAGACCTGTTTCAAGAAGAACCGGAGTCACCCCGGGGGCAGCAGTGGCACCGGAGATATGCGTCATCACCGAATGCTCTGTGACAGCCACCGTCCAAAATGCTCCAACAAGGTCGGCATGCACTACTTCCACCATCCCAGCAACAAGTTTCACTGCCCCACCGTCGATGTCGACCACTTCTGGTCCCTTGACCCCGACGACATCAAGGATCCCGCCACAGCTTGTGACGACAGCTCTGCCCTCCTGACCGATGTCACCTCGTCTTGCTACTCTGAAATTCTCAGGCAGAACGCCTTTACCGGCGGTCCCCATTATTAAACACCTGTTGTTGAAGGAATTCTTCCTTGAGTCCCCTTTGAAGCGACGGGGACCTTCAGTGGCCGCTCGATGACCGGTGAACTCGCAGATCGCCATTCTCCTCCTTGCCTTCCTCCAAGCCCTTGGCATCCTCTTGAGGATGGCCTCCGGGGTGGAGGACCTGGCGGGGAAATCCCTTGGAGAGGAATAGGGGGATTGAAGATGGCAAGGACCAGCGCGGAGGACGCTCGAAGTTGGCAGGGGCACCAAGGAAGTGGCTGAGTAGCTAGGCTCTCAGACGGAAGAAAGGTGCCGTTCTTTTGGCAGGATGAAGCCCCGAAGGAAGGGTAGGGGGTTTAAATAGGCAGCGGATCTTAGCGCAATTATGACAGCGGGTGTCCCTAGGCCAACCGGTGCTTACCACGTGTCCCGCGTGTCCCACTCGCTGCTATCGAGGATTGACTGTTCGCGAATTTCCATAGCGCGATGCTTGGGCTCGCATTTCGGTGGGAGTTTCGAAAAGACTCTTCAGGTCGCCCTAACCGAAAAAAGGGCTCTGGCGAGCACACATTTAATGCAAAAATATATGGGGGCAGCCGTGCGTGGGATTCGAGGGGACAACTTCGGCTATATCTCTGTACTTCCTTCATTCGAAATTCAAACTCGAAAGTAGGGAGACTGGTGTTGGGTACAAAATACCCACAACCGAAGTTCTCAACAGAATCGGCTCCGAGAGGACTCCGCCTGGACTCCTATGGGAGCCGAGCTCCGCCCACGACTCCAACTTCAAGAGGGACTCTGCCCAGACTCTTACGGGAGCCGGACCCCGTCGCCAACCTCGACTGCCGGTAAGCTCCATCCGGACTCCTATGGGAGCCGGACTTTGTGCCTGACTCTAATTGCAGGGGACTCCGCCCGGACTCCTACAGGAGCCGGGCTCCGCCCGCGACTTCAACTCTGAGAGGACTCCGCCCGGACTCCTACGGGAGCCGGGCTCCGCCCACGACTCCAACTTCAAGAGGGACTCCGCTCGGACTCTTACGGGAGCCGGGCTCCGTCGCCAACCTCGACTGTCGGTAAGCTCCGTCCGGACTCCTATGGGAGCCAGACTCTGCGCCTGACTTTAATTGCAGGGGACTCCGCCCGGACTCCTACGGGAGCCGGGCTCCACCCGTGACTTCAACTCCGAGAGGACTCCGCCCGGACTCCTATGGGAGCCAGACTCCGCCCATGACTCCAACTTCAAGAGGGACTCCGCTCGGACTCCTACAGGAGCCGGGCTCCGTCGCCAACCTTGACTGCCGGTAAGCTCCATCCGGACTCCTATGGGAGCCGGACTTTGCGCCTGACTCTAATTGCAGGGGACTCCGCCCGGACTCCTACGGGAGCCGGGCTCCGCCCGCGACTTCAACTCCGAGAGGACTTTGCCCGGACTCCTACCGGAGCTGGGCTTCGCCCATGACTCCAACTTCAAGAGGGACTCCGCCCGGACTCCTACGGGAGCCGGGCTCCACCGACAATTTTGACCGCAAGTAGACTCCGCCTGGACTCCTGCAGGAGCCGGGCTCCGTCCTCAACATCAACTGCTGATAAGCCCTGTCTGGACTCCTACGGGACCAGACTTCACCTTCGACTTTAATTGCAGGAAGACTTCACCCGGACTCCTACGGGAGCCAGGCTTCGTCCTCAACTCCAACGGCTGCAGAAAGACTCCGCCCGAACTCCTACGGGAGCCGGGCTTCGCCCTCGACCCGAACGACTGTGAATAGACTTCGTCCGGACTCCCACGGGAGCCGGGCTCCGTCCATGACCCCGACTGCAAGTAGATTCCGTCCGGATTCCTACGGAAGCCAGGCTTCGTCTTCTATTCCGACTGCGGGAAGACCTCATCCAAACTTTTACAAGCACCGAACCTCGCTACCGTCTCTAACCAAACTTTGACCGACCAATCTGGATCCCCTGGCAGGCCACAGTAATGGACGATACTGCTCCACTCCCTGCGGCGAACCCTACGCAGCTCCATTACTCCCTGACAGACCTATTAACGGCCATGATTCTGCTCCACTCCCTGCGGCGGATCCTGTGCGATTCCACCACCCTCAGATGAGTCACGACAGCAGACGCCGCTCCACTCCCCATAACTGATCCCACGTGGCGAGCCACGGTGATAGCCACGACCCCACTCCATTACTCTCCGCAATAAATTCCTCCTGACTCTGGGTGGCCCACCACCAGACGGTTACAGGCATCGCTATCAATCTGTTGCCCTCTCCGTCTATAAAAGGGAAACCCCAGATACATTATTCTATAAGCTCTCACTTTTCATCTCAAAACTCTGCTAAATTCTCTGTTCGAGCACTCCATTCTTGTTGAGGTAGAGAACTGACTTGAGCATCTGAGGGTCTTGCCGGAGCAACCCCACCTCCGGTTTAGACTTTCTTTGTAGGTCGCGACGGCGACCGCGACTCCCTCGACTCCAGCTTCTCCGGTGCAAGCGGATTTTTGCACCAACAATTTGAATTCAAAATTTGATTTGAATTCAAATGTGCAATTACTCATCTTTATCCTCTCACGTGGATAAGACCTTGGTTGATTTTTTTAAAAGGAGGAGAAGAGTGGAGCGTGTGTAAGAAAAATTTTGGAGAGAAAATCTGGGCATGAGGAATCCTTGTGTACAAGGTGAAGGTCTATATCCTTCTGAGAGAAAAGAAAAGAAAAGAAAGAAAAAATGTGTGCAGGGTTTCAGTGAGTTCTTCAAGGTTTCAGCCTGAAGTTCGGGAAGTGAGAAGGTGAGCTACGAGTGTCGTGAGCCCACCAAATTTTAGAGAGATCTTCAACATCCTCTCAAGCATGTCTGCTGATGATTCAGAGCATCCGAAGAATCAACAGACATCGATCGAAGAAGTTCGATCAGCATCGACCGTCGAAAGGGCTCTACAACGAGCTAGCACTCATGAGGAGTTGATCAGACCGAAAGCTTCGTGTGGACAATCTGCAGAGACCAGACACACTGTGTGGCTGCATCGTGATGATCAGACTCTCCCGACGGTGATCAGATTACGGTGATCTACTACCCGCACAAAGGTATTGTGTTCTGAACACATTACAATAAAGTGTTTACTGTTCAAATTCGAATTTTAAATTTAAATGCATGCATGCTATATATCACATTTAAATCTTAGTGTAGGATAAATTTTTATTAATTAATTAGATTAATTAATAATTTTTATTATAAAATAGTGATTTTAAAAAAGTTTTAAAATTACCACTTTACCCCTGCACTGAATTTTTCCACTAATAGTATCAGAGCAAGGTTTTTAGATATGATATATATATTTGCATGTGTAGATTAAGTTGTAATCTAAAAGTTTGAAGTTTGAAATTTGAATTTTGAAAGTTGTTCGAAATTCAAAATTCAAAAATTTAAAATTCAAAATTCAAAATTTAAATTTTAAAATTTGAAATTTGAAATTCAAAATTTAAAAATTTGAAATTTGAAATTTGAAATTTGATTGAAATTTTAAATTTAAAATTCAAAATTTAAAATTCAAAATTTAAAATTTAAAATTTGAAATTCAAAAATTTGAAATTTATTTGAAATTTGAAAATTAAAATTTAAAATTTGAAATTTAAATTTTGATATTGGTATATTTAGATATACTTGATCCAAGTAGCAAGTAATCGAATTGGGTTGGTTGCCATGGCCGTCCGGTCATAGGAGAAAAGTAGGGTTTAAAGGCCCTCTCTTCCCATTCGATGGGGTCTCCTATGGCGGTAGGGGTACCGATGCAATTATATCCCATGCAAATGAAGCAACGAAAGGAATATTCATGATTTATTTTGATTGAGTTATTTTCTATTATGTAATTAGCAATAGGATTGCTATTTATGAAATATGCTGATATATTTGTGAAATGAGTCAACATATTTGGTGAACAGAAAATAAAACCTTTCAAATTTGAAAATTATTTTCGAAATGCCAAACCCTGACCTATCAGCCCAAATACTTAATTAAAAGAATTAAGTGTTGTCTAGTAGGTCCAGAATTATGAATTAAGATCTAAGACAATTGTATAAACTTGTGGGTCAATGGGTTAGATGGATTAGGTCCATAATTGGGTTAGACCTCAGGTTAGCTTAAAGAAATGGACTAAATTAG